>NC_056733.1:1080619302-1080641802 GCF_019279795.1 Protopterus annectens
TGGTGAGGGGTCTTTGACTTTGAAATAGAGTTACCTAGCTGTGTAATGATGTCCAGCCTGTGACATATGTCTTGGAGCTGAAAAGAATACTCTTGGAAATAAGTTTTCAGCAAGGGATGCGTATTATTGGTGGAGATTGGAATAGGGTTTATAAAAATTCAGATTTATCAGGGGGTCCATGGAGAACAATCAGTACTAGAATTGGCAGATATGAAAATATTTAGTATGGAAGATGTTTCCATACGACTTGAAACTTGAATTTACTTACTGTTCACCTAAAGTATGAGGACTGGGCCAGATTAGACATATATATCAGATGGGCATTCTCATTTTACTTGAAGGTCTTTAAGGTGCATCCAATAGCAGTATCTGACCAAGCACCCATAAACATTAAAGTAAGGTTTCAAGGTAGCAGCATAAAAGACAGGCCTTGTCATTTTCCTGCGTACTTACTGAAAAGGAGGAATTTAAGGAATGAGTAACAGATAAGATATGTGAATTTATAGGGAATATGGTAACCTCCCCAGAAGGGATAGCTTGTGCATGGGAAACATTGAAATTGGACTTTGAAACTGTGTTAAAATGGGGGAAAGAGTGTCAAAATATTTTAAGAAGGGCTGGTGAAGGTTAAAGCAGAGTAAGCAAGAGATCTTGCTGAGGAAGAAAAGTTAAGGGGTACTACAGGAAGGCTGGTGAAGAGGAAGAGCAGTTAAGGTGTACTATTTGAAGCATTTGATCCTTTTTGGATAATATGGAAGAGTGCATTGAAGTGTCACATAAGCAATTATTCTGTGATAATAATCCAGTGGTACAAAAACTTTTAGTACAGTGGCTTAGTGGGTAGAATGTGGGTAGAGCAGTACTGAAATTTGAGGGGACCTACATTTAGAAAAATAGCAAAACATCCTAAAGTAATAAGGGAGATTTTTAAACATTTTATGAAATTCTTTCTTGACAAAGCAGATGAGTGGGGAGATCAGGAATAGGCATAGCTATGAATGTTTTTGGCAAATTTTGATCTGACAAAATTTGAGGAGCTTAGAGCCTCAAAACCTAAAATTTAAATCAGATTGGGGTAAAACAAAAAATCTGATTTGCAGTGAAGCTACAGGCAAATCCATGTGATCAGATGGTGTATCTACTGAAACTGGGAATGTAGGGGGAACATATTAATACGGCTATGGAATAAATTGTTTAATAGAATAGAACATGCTGGAGGGATAGATTTCCTTCCCAGAGACTTCCCTTACTATGGAACAGGGTCCCGATCTACATAAGACAGAGCCCCTCACTATCTCTCTTCAAGAGGAACCTTGATGAGTGGATGGGTAACAGAAAGTTCACACCGGGGATCACACCAACAGCACTACTAGATAGGGGCCAAGGGTACTGGCTGCTAGTACAAGGGTCTAGGGAACTACTAAAGGGGCGGTGAATACCGCACAATGTGGCTGGGCTAATATATGCCTTCGGGCAGATAGCCCAGTACCAACCTATGAACCTATAGTATCTCAAAAGGTCTGTAGATACCCACATCTTGCAAGAATGCTGTAATGGTAGTTCTACCTAAGGTACAAAAGAACCCAATAAACCCCACATATGTGTAGTCCAATCATGACTGTTAAGTATTTCTGTCAGTTTTGGCCAGGAAAGCTACAAAGGTATTACTACAATTTGTAAACCAATGTGAGATTGTAAAAGGGTGGCAGACTTCTACAACATTTAACAGAAAACTGATGATTCACAGAGATGTTGAGGAGAAATAAAACGCCCTTATTGTTGGCAAGGCTGGCTGCCAAGAAAGCTTTTGGTAGGGAATGCTGAGACTTTAATAGAAGGGCAGTGGCTGAATGTACATTTCCTATTGAAAATATATTGTGGGCTAAAAGTAACAACAGCAGTAGAGGTCTTCTTTTGGACAGTTTGAGATTGACTAATGGAACTTGACAGGGATTTCCTGTCTCACCGTTACTGTTTGCTGTATATTTGGAGCCTTTAAGCAAGCAAAATAAAGGGTGCAAATATTCAGTGCGATGATTTGTGTACAAAGGCTGGAAAAGATAGCTTTATTTTCTGAAGATGTACAGTACCTCACATGAGAACAAGATGTTCCTGTTCTTTGGAGACTCTGAGAGTTTCAGATTTTTGGGTTATAAAATAATTTCTTGGCATTCTTTTTGTTTTATCCACAGTTATGTACGCACAAATGAATTGGATCAGTATCCATATATCTGTGGATGTGAAAAGGTCAATTATCTGGTACTGTGGCTTAGGAAAGAGCAGAGAAAGAAATATGGGAGAAAGTTAGGCAGAAGATAATTGAAAAAGTAAGAGATTAGAAATTTTTAACAAGGGACTTATAAAATCAAGGGGACCAAAATGGTTTTGCTGCTTGTATCATACTATTTTTGTTGACCAGGCACATTTTATCAACTTGAGGACAAGGTGTGGAAGGCAGTTAATAAAGAATTGAAAAAATCTGTTTGGGAGTGCGATACTGCCAGCCGAGCTGTCTGGAATTTGTAAATAATTCTATGTCATTTTTGAATATTGACATGATTTATACAGATCTGCATGTTATGTACTGAGCTTCAAGAATGTAACCACAGCATACCCTACTGGAACATAGAAGATTAACTTGCAAAACTTAAGAATAGTTGAGGTTAAGTTACTTTATAGCTGGCCCATAAACAAAAGACGTTACCTCTCAGTTTTAGTTCAGTAGCAGACACAATGTCTAGAGCTAGAAGTTTTTTTTATTGTCGTGGAGAGAAGTAATTACTAGGTTTCAAATGTAAAAGCGTTTTGTTGTTTTATGACTTCCAAGATCTGCAAAGATCTGAGAGATAGGTATTTCTTGCACAAAGATGCGTCGGTGGCCTCGTCATGTTCCACCAGAAGTTTGAGTGAGGCAGACCTGGACAAAATGATGCAAAGGTTTATTCGCACCCAGATTCAGATGGGGGTCTTGCCAGCCCCCTCTCCCTCTGGAGGGGGAAGCTCACTTCCCTTTTTTCCCCTGATATATCCTTCTCCGGTCTGACCCCTGGTATCAGAGTTTATGGATCCGAGAGGTCGTGGAGTCAGGGGGGTCAGCGCCAATGGTACCTACTACCTCGACACCAGCCATTACCTTGAGCGCATCGGACCAGACTAGTTCGGACCTGAGCGGCTCTTGGAGACGAATCCTGGGAGTTTGATCTGAGGGGTTGGGCTTTTCTTCTTTGGCGCCGACTTTGTCGGGTCAAGGCCCTCTCCTCGGTATCTCTGCTCTGGCAGGCTCAGCTCTGATCCCCCCATCAGATCTGGGGAGAGCAGCTTCCTTATTAGTTTCTCGAGAGGCTCACTCTCCCTTGGCTTTCGACATGTTGGAAAGGCTTCTGTCCAGCAGATCAAGACCCCTGACTATCTCCTCGGACTCCGCCCTGACTCCCTCGCCTCTGGGTGTGTCTTCAGCCATTTTGCCCATGCAGGGACAGACCATGCTCGATGTGCCCCAGACTGTTTCCCTCAAGGAGCCCAGGTAGTTTGCGAGCCTTTTCTGGAGAGCCCCATTGAAGAGGATTGTCGCAAACGAACATGCAAGAAGAGGCACTTGGACTTCTCCCCAGAGTCCCTCACAGAGGACACCAATTTGGAGAAAGGGGAAGGTTCCCCCTGATCACCCCTCACGATGTCTCCTTTGGAGACCTCATGGAACTCCTGTGGGGAGTTGGTCTGCCCTCAAACCTTCCTTGGATGAGTCAGTGTTTCTGGAGGCATTCGGCACGGGCCATATCTACCTCCTGGGTGTCCCCACCATCAGTGGATCCCTTGCTGGAGCTTATTACCACCTGGACATGAAAGGAACCGGACACTGTGGAGTCAATCCTGAAGCATCCTGACAAGATTTTGAGTCCTCTTGCAGACAGACCAAGTTGGAACAAGGGGTCCCCAGTGGACGCCATGGTGGTAGCAGCTGCCATTAAGAAAAAAATAGCCCAGGAAAGTTCTATGGTAAATCCCCTGACCAAGAGTCCAGGACGAGGCATTGTCTAGGAAAGCAGACGTGCTTCAGCCACCTTTTCTATAAGGGTGCTGAATTATTTGGCACACATCACTCGACTGCAGCATGACCTGGTCAAGGAGCTGAGTCGCCACCGGAGTCCATGTCGCCGGAGGATAAGCGCATATTCTCCTTGTGATTGGCCACTCTTAAAGAGGTTTCTAACACGTCCATGTATCTCCTTTCGCATGCCACTGAGTGAGTGGCAAGGGAGGCCGGGTCTGGCATCACTATGAGGCGACACACCTGGCTCAGGCTATATCAGTTCATGGCACCCTTTAAGGCATCTTTCATGAATGCCCCTTATGATGGTTCTACCTTTTTCTGGAAGACGGTTGCGATACATTGGTCCAGAGTGAAATGGACAAGAAGACATTGTTTGCTGTCGGGATCTGCTTCTCTAACCCCCAAAGATCCTTTTCCAGTAACCAGCAGGGGCAAAAGAAGATGTGGTTCCGGAAGTCACAATATTCCTGGGACACTCAGGACTCATCCTCCCCCAGAGACAGAGGGGGACCAGACAGACGCCAGCCCAGAGGCGGGGGGGGGGGGTCTGAGAAATTTCGGGTCTTGAGAACCATTCTTGGACAGGCCCGTGCAGCAGCCCTGAGGGGTTGCCTGACTGCTCTGCTCTGGATGCAGATGGAGTCACCTTTCGCTGCACCTGACGGCATGGGAGTCCATGTCAGCAGACCATTGGGTGCTTTCAAACAAAAAAACACAGAGCACTGCTGTAGCTGCCAATTTTCTTTCTTTATTCAATACATCCTGGTACCTCAGCCTCACAGGCCTTCAATGCAATCATTCCATTGAATTCCATTGAAGGCTTCTGAGGCTGAGGTACCAGGATGCACTGAATAAACAAAACAAATGCACCAAGAGCCCAGCGTGAGTGCCAGTAGTAGGGCTAAAATCCACGAAGTACACAAGCACAAAGTTAATAGCTTGTTCCAGCCAAAATACGATTTATTAGACTAAAATCCAAAAGGTAACACAAGCACAATACGTAGTTGAAATAAACCTCCACGTTTCGTCAGACCTTCATCAGGTAAGACATACACATCAAAGTTATACTTAAATACACAATTTGAATTTAAAACAACCAATAGAATTGGATGATAAATTAATTGAATAGTTGTGAACAACCCAAACTAAAAAATCACAATTAAATATGTTCTTACCCAGAAAATTGAAATTCCACATTTTTCAAATGTTTCATAGTGCAACATGCATTGTGTATATATTGTCATTGTTCCATTTTACACATTTTACATATATTGTGTGTTGAATTTCAATTTTCTGGGTAAGAAAATATTTAATTGTGATTTTTTAGTTTGGGTTGTTCACAACTATTCAATTAATTTATCATCCAATTCTTTGGTTGTTTTAAATTCAAATTGTGTATTTACGTAGAACTTTGATGTGTATGTCTTACCTGATGAAGGTCTGACGAAACATGGAGATTTATTTCAACTACGTATTGTGCTTGTGTTACCTTTTGGATTTTAGTCTAATAAATCATATTTTGGCTGGAACAAGCTATTAACTTTGTGCTTGTGTACTTCGTGGATTTTAGCCCTACTACTGGCACTCACGCTGGGCTCTTGGTGCATTTGTTTTGTTTATTGGCTTCTGTTTTTGCACCTTCCATTTTTGTGTTTTGGATGTACTGAATAAAGAAAGAAAATTGGCAGCTACAGCAGTGCTCGGTGTTTTTTTGTTTGAGGAGAATTCCTGTGTTCCAGCTTTCTTGGAACTTGTGTGGTTTGGTGTTTGCATCATGTCGTTGGGTGCTTTCAATCATATCCAGACGTCACACCATCCCCTTTGTGGTTCCTCCCATTCCTCCAAAACACCTCCCGAACGTTCCACCTGCGCAAAGGGAGGCAGAAGTGCTCGAAATAGAAAAGCTGCTAAGGAAACAAGTTGTCCAGCCCATCCCCCAAGATCAGTCTGGATCAGGCATCTATTCCAGGTTCTTTTTGGTGCCAAAAAAAAAAAGATGGGGGACCTAAGGCCTATTCTGGACCTTTCCACCCTAAACCTGTCAGAGAGAAGTTCCAGATGGTCACTTTACAATCTATCCTGTCCTTCCTGCAGGAGAACGACTGGGTGTGCTCAATAGATCTGCAGGATGCGTACTACCATATAAAGATGCAGAGACACTCCTGGAGGTTCCTCTGCTTTTGGCTAGGGGCCAGTCATAATCAGTTTCAAGCCCTACCCTTCGGTCTCACCACAGCCTCCAGGGTGTTCACCAAGGTCATGGCAGAAGTAGCGGCTCATCTGAGGCTTCAGGGGATACAGGTCTACCCATACCTGGACGGTTGGCTTTTTGCTGCTTCCACCAGGTGTCTACTTTATCAGGCCAGAGATTATTTCCTGAAACTGTCAGACTTTCTGGGAATTACAATCAACAGATCCAAGTCTTCTCTAAACTCAGTTCAGGCCTTAGACTATATTGGAGCGAGGATAGATATGTTGCAAACCAAATATCTGAAGTAGTTAACTTCATCTTATCTGCAACCTGTGGGTATACGGATCTGAGCCAGCAGCTTTTATTCTAGCATCTGCTCCAAGCTCCGAGCTCCTCCCCTTACCCATAATGCCTTACCATCTCCTATCTTCCCTCAGATCTCGTTTGCCGTGCCAGTAGTGTGTATCGTGGTCTCCTTTGCTCTGAGTTCAGGGATAGTAAGTGGTATTTTTTTCTGGTATCTAGGTGTGCTTGAGTAAAATTTTTCCTTTCCTCCCCTTGTGTAGTATCTCGCTTGGTCATTGGTGTTTAAAAAAAAAAAAAAAAAAAAAAAAAAAAGTTTTGTATAGAGTAGTATTTAGGCCTGCCCTTCCCCTACCTGTGTTGTGTGTCGTTTTGGAGAGGTAGTATTTGTACCTTTGAGTGCAGGAATATGGCTGATCAGCCGAAGCCTGTCTTTAAAAAAATGTACAGAGTGTGGCCATAAGCTCTCCCCGGCCGATGGTCACACACTGTGTGTAATTTGCTTGCGAGTGATACATTTGTCCACTCAATGTGCTATCTGTTCTGGTTTTAACCCTAGGGCCCTTAGGGATTGCAAGGCCAAGCTAGTTGCCAAAGGCGTTCTCCCTGCTGCCATGCTGGAATCTGCCTCGGCCTCGGTCTCTAGTGTACCACCTCCCACCCAGACAGGGACTCAACCTCTCTCTTCTTCTGGTGATTAGTCTTCTAAAGACAAATCTTCAGTCAATGTGGCTGACAAAGAGAAAGAAAAAGATAAAGAAAGGTGCAGAGAGGAAAGGGAGAAAAAGGACAGGCATCGTAAGAGATCCCCAGACAGGGAGCTCTTTCTCAGCCCTCCATCTAAGACCATGAGGCCTGTTTCTCCACGGCTCCGGTCTCCCCGTTTCTCACCGGAGCTGTTGGAACATTCGGACCCAAGGCCTTCCTCCCCACTGAGCAGACCAGCCAGATCTGAGTCAGTGGCCTCTTTGAGGTCGACTCGGAGCCCATTGGACATGGATATGGACAGGATGATGCGGAGATTTATTCAGACCCAAATTCAGATGGGAGTCTTGCCAGGCCCCTCTCCCTCTGGAGGGGGGACCTCCATGTCTCTTTTCCACCCCATCTCTCCTTCCCCGATCTGTGCATCTGCTTCGGGGCACTTCGATCCAAGGTTTTTTGGAGCTGGTAGCTCTGCGCCAATGGTTCCTCCAACCTCGACTCCGGCTGTTACCTTGAGTTCCTCGGATCTGACTTGTTCGGATCCGAGTGACTTTCGGAGCCGTGGACAGGGAGTCGGACCCGGGGGAATAGATTCTTCGGCTCTGACCTTTTTGGATCCAATCCATTCCCTCGGACCTCAGGCTACCCTGGCTTCGGATCCGGTCCCCACTTCGGATCAGGGGAGGGCTTCTCCCTCAGCCTTCGAAGTGGTGGAGAGGGTTCACTCCCAGAGATTGAGACCCCAGCCCATCCCCTCGGATACCACCCAGGCTCCCCTGGATTTGGCAATGACTCCATCCTGTCTCAGGGACAGCCCATGCCAGGGGATCCCCAGGTTAATTTCCCTGAGGAAACCCCTGCGGCTCACGGATCTCCTTCTGAAAGTCCCACTGAAGAGGATCACCGTAAGCGCAATGCAAAAGGAGGCACATGGACTCCCCAGAGTCCCTCACTACGGACACTGACTTAGATGAAGGAGAAGGTTCCCCCAGGTCACCTCCCAAAGACATCTCCTTCAGAGAAATTATGGAGATTCTCCGCCAGAGGGGAGGTTGGTCAGCCCCAAAACCTTCTGGGGATGAGTCAGTGTTCCTGGAGGCCTTTGGCATGGTGCAGTCTACTTCCTGGGTGTCCTCACCAGCGGACCCCTTGGTGGACCTCATCACCACTAGGGCATGGAAGGAGCCTGACACCGTAGAGCCCATCCACAAACGCCCTGACAAGGTTTTATCTCCCCCTTCTGACAGACAACCTTGGTCAAAAGGAGCCCCAGTTGATGCTATGTTGGTTGCAGCGGCCACAAAGAAGGAACTAGCACAGGAGAGTTCCTCAGTCCACCCTCCAGACAAGGAGTCCAGGTGGGTGGATAGGTTTGGGAAGTATGTCTACTCCTCAGTGACCTTTTCTATCCGTACGCTGAATTATTTGGCACATGTGATTCGGCTTCAGCGAGACCTTGCTTCGGAATTTGCTAAGTCGTCCCCAGAGTCTTTATCGCCACAGGACAGGCAGTTGTTCTCAGCGAAAATGTCTACTCTGAAGTCAGTCTCAAACACGTCAATGCAGCTCCTTTCCCATGCCATGGTAGGAGCAGCTAGGGTGGTTGGGACAGGCATAGCCATGAAGCGTCATGCCTGGCTCAGGTTGTGTCAGTTTGTGGACCATTTCAAGGCATCATTTATCAACGCCCCCTACGACGGTTCTTCCCTTTTTGGGAAGACAGTACGTGACACACTTGTCCATAGCGAAAAGGACGGGAAGACTTTGTCTGCCATCAGAGTCCGCTTCTCTAACCCTCAGCGGTCCTTCTCTAGAAATTAAAGAGGGCAGAAGAAGATGTGGTTCTGAAAATCTCAGTTTTCCCGAGATTCTCAAAACAACTATTCCCCCAGAAGCAGAGGGGAACAGGATCAATGCCAGTCCAGACTTAGAGGGGGTCCCAGGAATTTTGGGTGTAGGGAACCCTTTTCTGATAGACCTGATCAGCAGCCCTGAGGGGTTGCCTGACTGTCCTACTCTGGAGGCAGTCGGGGGACAATTGTCCTTACACCCTGCGGCATGGGAGTCCATTATGACAGATCGCTGGGTTTTACAGATAATAGCCAGAGGTTACTTTATCCCATTTGTTGCCCCTCCAAATATTACAAAACACCTCCTGGATGTTCCACCCACTCACAGGGAGGCTGCAGCTCTAGAGGTTTCAAAGCTGCTTCTCAAACGAGCCATCGAACAGCCCCCCCCCCCGATCAGTCCAGATTAGGCGTCTACTCAAGGTTCTTTTTGGTGCCAAAAAAGACAGGGGACCTCAGGCCCATTCTAGACCTGTCAACATTAAATCTATCGGTAGCAAAACAGAAATTCCGGATGGTCACCCTACAATCCATTCTACCTTATCTCCGAGAGTGCAACTGGATGTGCTTGTTAGACCTCCAGGATGCTTACTAACCACATCAAAATACACAGAAGCTCCAGGAGGTTTCTGCACTTCAGGCTGGGAGTCAGTCATTTTCATTTCAGAGCCCTACCCTTTGGTCTCACCATTGCCCCTAGGGTGTTCACCAAGGTAATGGCAGTTGTAGCGGCTCACCTGAGGCTTCAGGTTATTCAGGTTTTTCCATACCTGGACTGGCTCTTCGCTGCACCCAACAAGCATCACTTGTGTCTGGCCCGAGATTATTTCATTAGGTTGGCAGATCTACTGGAAATTACAGTCAGTGTTCACAAATCCCATTTGCAACCAGTACAAGTTCTAGACTTCATTGGGGCATGGCTAAACACTTTGCAGATGAAGGTATTCTTAACTCCAGACAGGATCCTACAACTCAGGTGCCACACATGCGGCTTCTTCAATGGTCTTGGCTAGACCTGCCCATGGAATTTCCGATCAAGATCAGTCACGTCTGCAGGACATCTCTTCTTTGGTGGTTAAGTTCACCGGAGATATCAAAAGGGCGCCCCTTTGCATCATCTCCAGTCCAAGCCACTGTGACCACGGACACCTCCCAACTCGGGTGGGGGGGGCACTGTTTGGGAAGGACAGTCCAAGGCACGTGGTCCAAGTCAGGGACCAAGTTGCACATAAATGTTCTAGAGATGAGGGCAGTGCTTTTAGTGTTGGAAGCCTTTCACACAGTCCTCCCTCTCGGATTGATTACAATTTAGTCAGACAACATGTCTGTTGTCTGGTATATCAACAAGCATGGGGGAACCAGATCCTACCCTCTATGTCGCGAGGCCATGAGAGTGTGGGAATGGGTGATTTCCACAGGTCGGTTTCTGATAGCTACGCACATCCTGGGGTGCTCCAACATTTTAGCGGACAGATTGAGTCGGGCCATTATGATGCCTCACGAGTGGTCTCTGAAACAGTCAGTAGCGGAGGAGATCTTCCTTGCATGGGGTCAGCCTTGCTGCGATCTCTTCGCATCTCCTTCCAACGTGAAGTGCAGTGAGTTCTTCGCTCTGATTCCCTCACCAGGGGAAGTCCCCAGAGACGCTCTAGTCCATGCTTGGCCCCCCCGGGCTTCTGTATGCTTATCCACCATTGCCACTCATTCCGAAGTTTCTTCAGAAAGCTTGCTGACTACAGTGCAAAGTGATCCTCATTGTCCCATTCTGGCCTCGTCCGGTTTGGTTCCCATTCCTTTGGTCTCATCTCTTAGCTCCCCTGTGGGTTTTGGATCCCTGCCCGGATCTAATCTCCCATCCGTCGGGGGCACGTCCGCCCGATCTGGGCAGCCTCAAACTGACAGCCTGGTTGCTCCAGTTCCGTTAATTGCCAGGACTCCCAGTCTTTCATGCCCGGTAAAATCCATTCTGGTGGCTTCTCTTAAAGACTGCACTAGGAAACTTTATTGCAGTAAATGGAAGCGCTTTTCCATTTGGGCCTCACAGAGAAAAATAGATCCCTTTACATACACTGTTCCAGTGGTGTTGGACTTCCTGTCTGGTATCTTTCAGCAAGGAGCTAGTTTCTCTACAGTGAAAGTACAATTGACAGCCATTTCCAGTTTTCACGTTGGTGAAGACAACATGGCCATAGCCTCCTCTAGGCTGTGTAAGGCTTTTCTTAAAGGTACTTTTCTGTTATGGCTGCCTGTCAAGGATTCAGTGCCTTCTTGGGACCTTACTTTTGTTTTACAGGCATTGGTGGCTCCTCCTTTCAAACCTGCAGCTTCGGTGGACTTGAAATATTTGTCCCAGAAGACCGCTTTCGTAGTCGCCATTACATCTGCTAGGAGGGTTTCTGAGCTTCAAGCTCTGTCTGCCGTGCCTCCGTATTTGGTCTTCTATAAGTATAGGGTCTCCCTCCGTACTAACCCTTCCTTCTTACCTAAAGTGGCATCTGAAGCAAACATAAACTAGTCCATTAATCTGCCCGTTTTCTTTCCTAACTTCCAAAATAAAGGGGAATACAAACTCCATTTGTTAGATGTTCATAGACAGCTTCATTTTTATCTTCATAGAACAAAGTCTTTCCGCAAGACTGACCAATTGTTTGTTTCCTTTTCCAAAGCATTTATGGGAAAAGCTATTTCTAAAGTTTCTTTGGCCAGATGGATCACTCTTTGTATTTCACATACCTACAAAGCAAAAGTTTTATCTCCTACTGGTATTGTTAAGGCTCACTCTATCAGGTCCATGGCGACTTCTGCTGCTTTTTGGTTTAGGGTGCCTTTGGATGATATTTGTGCAGCAGTGACGTAGGCCAATTCACATACCTTCATTTCCCATTACAAATTAGATCTGATATTGAGGGGTAGAGCATCCTTTGGCTCTGCGGTGCTCAGGAATATCCTTCCATATGGGCCTCCCAGGATCGGAGTAGCTGGGGACTCTGTCCCACAGGTTGCAGATAAAATGAAGTTAACTACTTCAGATAAAGAAGTTATTTATTCACCATAACGTTCCATCTGAGTAGTTATACTTCATTTTTCTGCAACATTCCCTCCCTCCGTCCCTCAGACCTTGTCCTGTCTTTTCAGGATTGGTTTATTGGGTTGAGTTGCTTATGTTTTAGTTGCAGCAGACTCGATCTGAGGGGAAGATAGGAGATGGTAGGGCATTATGAGTAAGGGGAGGAGCGTGAAGCTTGGAGCAGATGCTAGAAAAAAAGTTGCCGGCTCTGATACGATATGGATTCGTATACCCACAGGTTGCAGAAAAATGAAGTATAACTACTCCAATGGAACGTTATGGTGTGTACATAACTTCTTTTTTTTCTAACTCCGGAGAGAGTTTGAAACCTACGACTCCATATGCCGGTGATCTTTCAGTCTCATCTTCCTACAGCCGAGGCGGTTTTACGAGCCCTAGGTTCCATGGCAGCCACCATTACTCTTTTTCCCTGTGCTCGTCTGCATATACAAGTACTCCAGTTGACACTAGCAGTCCAATGATCATTATTAGATCTGCCGTTGACGCATCCAGTTCACATAAGTGACGCTTGCAGGAAGTCCCTCCTCTGGTAGATACAATCCTTGGAACTAGTCAAACATTTATTGCAGCCCCTCCCCAAGCCACGGTGACCATGGACGCCTCCCAACTACGGTAGGGCATTGCTCGGGCAGGACAGTCCAAGGCACGTAGTCCCTGAATGAGACCAAATTACATATCAATATTCTAGAGATGAGGGCCGTCTTGTTAGCGTTGCAGGCCCTTCATGCCTTTCTCCCTCTGGGAACTATTGCAATTCAGACAGACAACATGTCAATGGTCTGGTACATCAACAAGCAGGGAGGAACCAGATCTTACCCCCTTTGTCGCGAGGCCATGAGAGTGTGGCAATGGGCGATTCCACCAGTCGTTCTCTGGTAGCAACGCACATTCCGAGTCGATCCAACATTCTGGCAGACAAACTGAGCAGGACTATCCTGATACTTTACGAGTGATCTCTGAATCATTCTGTAACAGAGCAGATCTTCCTTGAGTGGGGTCGGCCTTGCTGCAATCTTTTTGCATCTCTTTCCAACGCGAAGTGCAGTGAGTTCTTCGCTCTGATCCCCCATCAGGGGGAATCCCCCAGGGACACTCTGGTCCATGCTTGGCCTCTTGGACTTCTCTATGCTTACCCCCCTTACCTCTCATGACAAAATTCCTCCAGAGGGCTCATAGGTTGGTGAGCAAAGTGATCCTCATCACCCCACTCTGGCCTCGCTAAGTCTGGTCTCCATTACTTTGGTCTCATCTAATAGTTCCTCCCTGGATCTTGGATCTGATACCGGAGCTCATCTCGCACACATCAAGGGTCCCTCATCCAAACCTGGCCAGTTTGAAGCTCACTGCTTGGCTGCTCCAGTTTCCTTAATTGCTAGGACTCCTGGTCTGTCCTCTCCGGTCAAGACCATTCTGATGGCAGCTCATAAATCTTCCACCAGAAGAGTATACTGTAGCAAATGGAAGCATTTCTCTATCTGGACTTCTCAAAGGGATTTGGATCCTTTCACAGCTCCTGTCCCAGCGGTCCTTGAGTTCTTGGCGTTCATTTTCTAACAGGGCACTAGCTCTTCTACAGTAAATGTTCAACTGGCTGCCATTTCCAATTTCTATATAGGTGAGAACTTGGCCTCATTAGCTTCCTCCAGACTTTGCAAAACCTTTTATTAAGTGTACCTTTCTTTTAAGTCTCCCGGTTAAAGATCCTACTCCTCCATGGGATCTTACCCTAGTCTTACAAGCTCTGGTTGCTCCACCTTTAGAGCTGGCCGCTTCTGTGGATCTAAAATTTTTATCTTCGAAGACAGCCTTCCTAGTGGCTATTACCTCGACTAGGAGAGTGTCAGAACTCCAGGCATCTGTCAAACCTCCATATATGATTTTCCATAAAGACAGGGTTTCACTTCGTACTAATCCTTCTTTTCAGGGTTTCACTTCGTACTAATCCTTCTTTTCTTCCAAAAGTGGCCTCTGAAGCAAATATCACTCACTCAATCAATTTACCTGTTTTCTTTCCAAATTTTCAGGATAGAGGTGAATATAAGTTGCATTTATTAGCTGTACATAGACAGCTATGTTTCTACTTATACAGGACTAAGGCCTTTCGCAAGTCTGACCAGTTGTTTGTGTCTTTTTCTACAGCTTTTCAGAGCAAACTGGTTTCTAAGGTAACCATTGCCAGATGGATTTCTCTTTGCATCCTTCAGGTTTACAAAGACAGAAGCATGTCTCTTCTGGGTAGGATTAATGTCCATTCTACCAGGTCCATGGCTACATCAGCGGCCTTTTGGTCTAGTGTGTCTCTGGATGATATTTGTTCGGCAGCTACTTGGTCCTCATCTCACACTTTCATTTCCCATTATAAGTTGGGCATGATATGTAGGGGGAGAGCATCCTTTGGCTCCACGGTGCTCCGAAATATCCTTCCATGAGGGCCACCCAAGAGTTTGGTAGCTGGGGAACTCTGTCCCACAGGTTGATGATCAAATGAAGTCAACTACTTCAGATAAAGAAGTTATATACTCACCATAATGTTCCATCTGAGTAGTTAGACTTCATTTGTCATCAGCCTTCTCTCCCTCCTTCCCCCCTGACCTTCTCATTATGTTATTACCTTGGTAGGCAGGAGAGTGCGCCTATGCGGCTCTCCTGTTCTTCTTTGTTGGTATGGTATATCTGATCTGGTTTTTTATGTGTATGGTATAGCAAACCCGATCTGAGGGAAGGAAGGAGATGGAGGGGTATTATGGGAAAGGGGAGGAGCCTGGAGCTTGGATCAGATGCTGGTGAAGCTGCCGTCTCGGAAACCCACAGGTTGATGACAAATGAAGTCCAACTACTCAGCTGGAACATTATGGTGAGTACATAACTTCTTTTTTAGATGTTTTCTGTATTTATTTGAGACTGTCCTGCAGTGCTGTTTTAAAATATTTCCTGTGATTTTGACCTCTGAAGTAACTGCATTTGCTTTCTGAGCATTGTCTTCTTCTTTTATTATTTATTATTAAATATGTTTAAACCTATCATTGTGGCGGATATTTGTGAGACATATTTAAGCTTTTAAAGTAGTTGCATATGTACTTGGTGACACTGTAAGACCACTCCAAATACCTGGCGCTTGGTCAAAACTACCATTTGAATTATTAGTAACATTACTCAGTAGGACTGGACACACGTTAAGGGCCTAGAGTAGCTGATGAGTGGCTGTTGGCAGTGATAACTACCTTATAGTCTGGGCAAAAGGGGCATAGCTAGTAAACTTGTGCCAGCCCTTCACAGGAGTGTGTGTTTGTATGTAAATCAAACCTCAAAGTGTGTGCACGTGTGTGTGAGCGCGTGTGTGTGTGAGCGCGTGTGTGCGCACGCATGTGTGTGCAAGCTACTTGGCAGAGACACGAAGCACTGGTTGGACAGAGAGGGTGCTGGAGGTTTTGTTTTGGCCTTTCAGCTGAGATCTCAACCCTATAGCTGTACCAGTGGAGAGTCTTATTGGGAATCTGAAGAAAAAGGGAGAAACCAGCCCCAGACTGACTGTGGTCACTGTATGTGTACTTGTCATCCTCCAATTGTATACATCCCTCACTGTTGCCAATGGTGAGGATTGAGGCCCCTTGATTACTGGGCCAGTGCAGGGGCATCACATATTAATTGGTGGACAGTGGTGGGATATCCACATCCCATACTAATTGGTGGACAGTGGTGGGATATCCATATCACATATTAATTGGTTGACTGTGGTGAGATAGTCACATCACATATTAATTAGCTTGTAGTGGTGTAGATATTGAATTCTTGTAGCCTATGTACAGTGGTCACTGAAGGTGTTTGTACTCCCACTCAGCCATGCAGTGAATATTCAGAGTTTATATCACAATTGTTTTATTTTTTTGTTAGCATAGTTAGTCAAGGAGATCAAGCAAGCATGTCAGCAGAGGAGTATGGCAAGCTGACAAGGAGCCAATTGGCTGAGATCTGCCAGGCTAAAGGACTGGTGCATGCCAACTTGACTAAAGCAGACATGATTGCAGCTTTAGTTACAGCTACATCGCAGAATAGCATCCAGGGGGACAATCAGACTGGCCTTGCAGATGTACAACTCAAAAAGTGGACAGCTCAACCTTTCCACAGAGGACTTAAAAATCTGTGTGGAGTTAGAGACTGGAGCTGGAGGGCAAGCATTTGTAGAGAGACTGAAACATCTTGAGACTGAAGAAAATGAGAAACTGCTACGTCTGGAGGCTAAGGAGAATGAGAGGCAGAGGCAGCATGAAAAGGCAGTGCTGACTCTTCACCACAGTCATGGAGGTAATGGGAAAGGGAGTAACCAAACCCCAGAAGCAACAAGCGTCAAACCCCAGAAGCAACAAGAGTCAGTAAACTTCTTCCACAATTTACAGAGGGGGATAATTTTGATAGTTTCATTCATATGTTTGAGAGGGTATGTAAACAATATAATGTTGA
The DNA here is from genome assembly GCF_019279795.1 of Protopterus annectens. Classification (NCBI taxonomy): domain Eukaryota; kingdom Metazoa; phylum Chordata; order Ceratodontiformes; family Protopteridae; genus Protopterus; species Protopterus annectens. The sequence continues at coordinate 1,080,635,949 of NC_056733.1, forward strand.
CCAAGGGCACTGGGTACAGTTTCTGACCCCCTTACTCCATGGTAAAGCTGTAACTGCTATTTCTAAATTGTCTGATACTAATACAACTGTCATTTAGAAAGGTTTAAGTTAACACCTGAAGCTTACAGAAAAAAAGCTTTGTGAGCATAGACGCAAGGCAGATGAATGTGTTTGTGAATATGTTGCTGAACTAAGCACTTATTTTCATAGGTGGGTGAGTGGATGTCAGGTCACCATTTTTGAAGGGCTGACAGACCTTTTGGTTAGGGAACAAGCCCTTAGCACTTTGCCTGAGGACATGAGAATCTGGTTAACTGATAGACAATGCAGTACTGCAGATGTGTTGGGAAAGAGAGGGACCTACACCTAGCAAGCAGGGCATCACTGCACAGGAAAGGGACACCGAGTGCTGCTCATGGGTCTAAGGGTACCCATGGTGGGCAGCCCAGATTGCCCTAGCGGAGTCCACCAGTAGCATGGGTAGCCACTAGTCCAGGTACACGTCCAGGACCAAGGGTTAAATTTTTAAATGCAACCAGTGGGGTCATGTAGCATATAGATATCCATGGAGACAAGGCGGGGAACAAAAGGTGAGAGAGCCAGTAGTGGGAATGACAAAATGCCAGCAGTAAGTTGTCTTGAGACAACAAGGGTACCAAACTACCACAAGAGGTTACAGCCTATCTTAGTGGATGGGAAAGAGGCCACTGCTGAGAGAGACAGCCTCTGACCTAACCATTGTGAAGCCTGCAAAGGTTACAGAGAAGCACTACTTGCTTGGGTAGTCTATTCCAGTCAGAGCTTTAGGAGGGACCCTATTCCAAATACCTTTGGCTAGGGTTCACCTTGACTGGGAGGGTGGAAAAGGAAGACAGCAAGTAGGTCTGTTTGAGGATATCCCTGCTGATGTCCTGATAGGGAATGATTTTGATGATGCAGTACCATGTATGTATGTAGTTGCACGCAGTCAGGCTTGGAGACAAGCATGTGGGTCTGGTAGCCTGGGGGAGACGCAGACATACCGCACACTTGCAGCCAGGACTGGTGAGGTGGTTACTTCAGCAAGGGAGCTACTCTGTAGCAGTGGGACTGAAGGTGAGCCACAGCTGCTTGTGGGTACTGATGTTCCCTTGGACAGAGTGACTGCAAGGACATAAGTGAGTAGTAGCACCCAGGCTGACAATGAGGCACCACTGTCAGAGAATAACAGACTTCCTATGGAAGGAGAGCTGGGAAGGGTTACAAAGAGAGAGTTGAGACAGGCTTAACTCTGAGACCCTGCATTACAAGGCCTAAGGGAGGTAGCTAGTGAGGCACCTGATTTTCAAGGGAAGGTGGAATCTGCATAATGGGACAAAGGGTTACTGTATAGAGAGTGGACCCCTGAGGGAGTGCTAGATAGTGAGAGAATACAGCAGTTAGTAGTGCCCAGATCCTACCGTCTAGCACTTCTGGCCATAACCCATGATATTCCCTTTACAAGTCATATGGGCATAAAGCATACCAAGAGATGTATAATCCAGAACTTTTGTTGGCCTGGGATTTCCAGAGATGTAACAGGGTACTGCAGGAGCTGTGAGCAGTGCCAAAAAAGTAGGCAAGGCAGGCAGGAGACAGGGTGAAAGCTGCATTGATGCCTTTGCCTGTGATTTAGGAGCCATTTCAGAGGGTAGCTATGGATATTGTGGGGCCTCTGAGTACCCCAATTCCACAGGAAAAAAGTATATCCTAGTGGTAGTAGAGTATCCTACCAGATACCCTGAGGCAGTGGCGTTGTCCTCCATTGAGGCAGAAAAGGTGGCAAATGCTTTTTTTAGAGAGTTTCAGCAGGGTAGGTTTCCCAAAGGAAATGCTGACTGACAGAGGTGTCAATTTCACATCAGGCCTGCTGGCTTGTCTGTGGAAGTACTGTGGGGTGAAGCAACTAAAGACCACTCCTACCATCCTCAGACTAATGGTCTTGTTGAGAGGTTAAACTCTGCACTCAAGTCCATGCTATGGGTATTTGCAGACCATTTTAAGAGGGAGTGGGGCAAATATTTGTTCCATCTGTTTGCTTACAGAGAGGTTCCCCAGGAATCCACAGGTTTTTCACCCTTTGAGTTGCTGTATGAGCATAGGGCGAGGGGGGGCCTCTAGATTTGATTCGAGATGAGTGGGAGGGTGAATGTGAATCCCACAAGGAGTTTGTTGTGGCATATGTCCTAAACCTCAGGACAAGGCTCAGGGAACTCTTGGGCTTAGCCCAGGAGAACCTGGCTGAAGCCCAAAAGCAGAAAAATGTCTGGTATGACAAGAATGCTTGAGCTAGAGAGTATGCTGTAGGGCATCAGGTTGTTGTTGTTGTGTCTTTCGGCTTGTCCCGGTTAGGGGTCACCACAGCGGAACTCCGGTCCGCTAATGATTGGTAGTTGATTTTTACGTGCTGATTTACCAGCCCTGACGCACAACCTTCAACGAAGGTACACCCATTCACGCATGTCTCCACGCAGAAGACGTTCTAGCTGAGAATCGAACCGGACAGCATCTTATTGTGAGGCGACAACGCTACTGCAGCACCACCACCGCAGGTTCTTATTCCTGTCAGACACAACAAGCTACAGGCAGCTTGGGAGGGACCCTACAAAGTGGTAAGGAAGGTCAGTGATGTTAACTACATGGTAGAATTGCTAAGGAGGAGGCAAGGACACAAATTGTACCATGTTAAGATGATGAAACCTTACCATGATAGGGAGGCCCTTGTACTGAATATTTGCAGTGGATGGCAGGAGGAGTCTGAGGGTAGATCTGGTGACTGATCTCCTCAGTGAGGCTCGGACTGACACTTCCGTGGAAGGGGTAGCAATATCCCAGCAGCTATCCCCTACCCAGGTTCAAGAAATCCGAACAGTGTTACAGGAGTTTGGGGGCATGTTCACAGGGAAACCAGGGTGCGCCACCATGTGGATACAGGACCCCAAAGGCCTATTAAGCAGGCCCTTTATAGGGTGTCTGAGAGAGTCAAACATACTCTGAGGGAGGAAATACAGGAAATGTTGGAACTAGGGGTAATTCAGAAGTCCAGCAATCCCTGGGCCTCCCCAGTGGTGCTGGTGCCAAAAAAGGATGGCAGCACCAGGTTCTGTGTGGACTACAGGAAATTAAATAGTCACACAGAGTCAGATGCTTACCCCATGCCTAGAACAGATGAAGCCCTAAAGTAGTTGGGTGAGGCTAAGTGTCTTATCACTACTGATCTTACCAAGGGTTACTGGCAAGTGCCCTTGACTCCCAGTGCTAGAGAGAGGTCAGGAGTGAGCCTGAGGGCAGATCTGGTGACTGGATCTCCTCAGTGAGGCTCGACTGGACACTTCTCCGCGGAAGGGGTAGCAATATCCCAGCAGCTATCCCCTCACCCAGGTTCAAGAACTAACAGTGTTACAGGAGTTTGGGGGCATGTCTACAGGGAAACCAGGGTGCGCCACCATGTATAGACCCTTAAAGGCCTATTAAGCAGGCCCTTTATAGGGGTGTCTGAGAGAGTCAAACATACTCTGGAGGGAGGAAATACAGGAAATGCTGGAACTAGGGGTATCTGTGAAGTCCAGCAATCCCTGGGCCTCCCCAGTGGTGTTGGTGCCAAAAAAGGATGGCAGCACCAGGTTCTGTGTGGACTACAGGAAATTAAATAGCCACACAGAGTCGATGCTTTACCCCATGCCCAGAACAGATGAAGCCCTAAAGTAGTTGGGTGATAAGTGTCTTATCACTACTGATCTTACCAAGGGTTACTGGCAAGTGCCCTGACTCAGTGTTAGAGAGGAGTCTGAGGGTAGATCTGGTGACAGTCTTGCCTCAGTGAGGGCTCCGGACTGACACTTCCGTGGAAAGGGTAGCAATATCAACAGCTATCCCCTACCCAGGTTCAAGAAATCGAACACCAGTGTTACAGGAGTTTGGGGGCATGTTCACAGGAAACCAGGAGTGCGCCACCATGTGGATACAGGACCCCAAGGCCTATTAAGCGGAAACCCCTTCATAGGGTGTCTGAGAGAGTCAAACATATATACTCTGAGGAGGAAATACAGGAAATGTTGGAACTAAGGGGTAATTCAGGGAAGTCCAGCAATCCCTGGGCACTCCCCAGTGGTGCTAACCAAAAAAGGATGGCAGCACAAGGTTCTGTAATGGACTACAGGTAAATAGTCACACAGAGTCAGATGCTTACCCCATGCCTAGGCAGATGAAGCCCTAAAGTAGTTGGGTGAGGCTAAGTGTCTTATCACTACTGATCTTACCAAAGAGGTTACTGGCAAGTGCCCTTGGCTCACGATGCTAGAGGTCAGCCTTTGGTTTGTATGAGTCTCCTTTTAGTTTGTAGCGAGTTCACGGCTGTTCTTGGGATGAAAAATGCCCAATCGACTCTCTCCAGAGGCTGGTAGATCGATCTCAGCAAGAGCAGTGAGATTGAAAATTCCCCCTTTTCTTGGGATGAAAATGCCCAACGACTTCCAGAGGCTGGTAGATCTGTGATCCCAGCAAGAGCAGGAGATTTTGCCCTTGCTACCTAGATGAGGCTGCTACTCCACAGCCTTCAGCAAGAGCACCTTACATCACAGAGGTGCTAGGCAGGTGACAGAGGGCAGAGCTGACCATTAAGCCCAGCAAATGTCAGGTGAGTATGGCAGAGGTCCCCTACTTGGGACATAGAGTGGGAGCAAAGATCAGCCAGAACTCCGCCAAAGTGGAAGCATTCAGGCATGGCCTAGATGATATTGGGATGAAAATACAGCTCGACTTTTCCAGAGGCTGGTAGATCATGTATCCTAGCAAAGAGCAGGAGATTTTGCCAGAGGCTGGTAGATCGTATCCTCCTAGCAAAGGAGGCAGAGATTTTACCAAAAAGCAGGTGGGCAGTCTTAGGGACAGCAGGATACTACAGAAAGTAGATGATATTGCCTGGCAAGAGCTCTACAGCCTTAGCATATCACAGGGAGGTGCTAGGCAGGTGACAGAGGCAGAGCTGACCATTGCTCAGCAAATGTCAGGTGAGTATGGCAGAGGGTCCCCACTTGGGACATAGAGTGGGGAGTGGCAAGATCAGGCCAGAACCTGCCAAAGTGGGAAGCTTATTCAGGCATGGCCTGCCCCCGTTACCAAAAGCAGGTGGGCAGTCTTAGGGACAGCAGATACTACAGAAAGTGCTATCTACAGCCTTTCCTGGCAAGAGAGCACCTTTAGTATATCACAGGGAGGGGTGCTAAGTGGGCAGGTGATAGAGGGCAGAGCTGGACCATTAAGCCCAGCAAATGTCAGGTGAGTATGGCAGAGGTCCCCACTTGGGACATAGAGTGGGAGGGTAAGACCAGGCCAGAACCTGCCAAAGTGTGGGAAGCTTATTCAGGCATGGCCTGCCCCTGTTACCAAAAAGCAGGTGTGGCAGTCTTAGGACAGCAGGATACTACAGAAAGTTTCCAGAAACCCTTTAGCATATCACAGGGAGGTGCTAGGCAGGTGACAGAGGGCAGAGCTGACCATTAAGCCCAGCAAATGTCAGGTGAGTATGGCAGAGGTCCCCTACTTGGGACATAGAGTGGGGAGTGGTAAGATCAGGCCAGAACCTGCCAAAGTGGAAGCCATTCAGGCATGGCCTGCCCCTGTTACCAAAAAGCAGGTGTGGGCAGTCTTAGGGACAGCAGGATACTACAGAAAGTTTGTCCCCAATTGTAGTACCATAGCTGCTCCCCTCACAGACCTGACAAGGAAAAATAAGCCAGATAAGGTAGTCTGGACCCCAGCATGTGAGCAGGCATTCCAGAAGCTTAAAGGAGCTTTGGGAGAACCCCTTGTGTTAGCTAGTTCAGATTACAGCAAA
>NC_056733.1:1080661802-1080806802 GCF_019279795.1 Protopterus annectens
CAAAGAAGTCAGTCAGGTTCAGGAGACAAGATCGGCCCTTCACAAACCCAAACTGGGTGGGGTCCAGTGTTTGAAGGTTGCCAATGTCTTTGTTTATAAGTTCCATGATAATACGCTCCATGGCCTTGCAGATAAGGCTTGTCAGACTGATGGGACGGTAGTTTCCGGGATTCAAGGTGGATCCCCCCTTGTGGATTGGGATAACTGTAGCTCTGCGCCACTCAGTGGGCACGAAACCTGAGGTGAGGCTATGATTAAACATGACACTTAGGTGAGGTGCTAGTTCATATTGTAGTTCATGTAGTACACAGCCTGGGATGTCATCTGGTTCCATGGATGCTGTATTCTTGGCTTTAGAGAGTGCGTTGTGTACCTGTGTGGCCGTTGTTACTGTAATAATATTAAATATATATTTAGATGTATAAAGATATAGATATATGTACGTATATATACATGTGTATATATTTATATATATTTGTGTGTGTGTATACAGTATCAAAAACAGGAGAGGTCCTCCTTGTTATTGTCAGCATGCCCCAGGAATAGAGGGAACAGAAATCCAAAATCGTTAGACATGTCAGTATAGATGAATGATAGGAAACTCTGAAGTAAAGTCATTTCAATCAGAAGTATACATGGAAATTTACAAGAAGTGTGAGCACTGAAATGGGATAAAAAATAGAACAAGAAGCACATTTAAGTGAGGACCATGTATAGAAGGTGAGTACAGAAGGTGAAATAAGCATGAGAATGCAGATTTCTGTGTCCCTTTCTGTTAGTGTCAAGCAGAAAGTTCTAGTAAAGGTAAACTGTCTGCCACTGGTACCACTAAGGCAAGAAGGTAGTAGAACCAGTGGTAAATTTTATTCTGAGATACCCTTTGTAGTGAAAGAGCAGTACATGGAAAGAAAAAAAAGTGAGAGGGAGCTACCTAAAAAGCTAGAGCACTGAAGAGGCTTTTGCTGTTACAACAAAGTAAAGCAGAAGGCGATTATTGATTAGAACTACCCTTTGTAGAATAAGACATTGACGGATCTGCCGTGTTTATATTTTTAGGGGAAGAAGTTTCATCCTCCAGGTTGATGGAAGTTACTGAAGAAAGTAACACTGAGTTAGTACACTTAGAAGTAAAGCTGTATAATCTTTAAGGAGAACAGTTGGGGGGGGGGGTGATCAAAGAGATAACGTATCTGAGGTTGTAGGGGAAGATAGCAGGATAGTAAATGGGATTACAATTTCATTTTGCCCCGATTTCGAGGTAAACAGTTACCTTATATATAGAGTAAAGAAGAGGAAGAAATTCTGCAGTGTTTACTAGTGCTAAAAGCTTATATGACAGTATGCAGTTATCCTATAGTCCTTTGTTAGGAGGACACCTAGGGGTGGAGAAAATCAAGGCAAGGGTATTAGCTAGATTTTACTGATGTTCAATTGCAAACCCTAATCTTGCGAAAGCCAAACCTAGTATATGTAGTATAGGAATGTTATTTGCTTTGCTTTGCATCTTTCGGCTTTTTCCCGGTTAGGGGTCACCACAGCGGAACTCCGGTCCGCTAATGATTGGCAGTAGAGTTTTACGTGCTGGCTTGCCAGGCCTAACGCACAACCTTCAACGAAGGTACGCCCATTCACGCATGTCGCCATGCAGAAGACGCACTAACTGAGAATCAAACGGGCAACGTCTAACTGTGAGGCGACAACGCTACCGCAGCACCACCACCGCAGTATATATAGGAATGGTATATAGAAACAAAAAAAGTTTACAGCATTAGTATAGAAATCATAAGGCAGATTGTTTAGATAATTTGGCATCAGAAACACAGCACCTCCTAGGAATGTATGTGGCAGTTACGAAGGAGATCCTAGTGTGCTGACAGCAGCTGCAAAAGTTAGTATTTTTGTAGGTGAGTGTAGACACTACAAGAAAGTGTTTGAAATATTTATTGTGGCTTTGTGAAACATATTCACCTCAACTCAGAGTAATTTTAAGAGTAATTTCTGAGCATGTAATTACTAAAATAATTTCACAGCTGACTCTGTTTTCTTGTCTCTCTTTGTCTGCTTGTTCAACAGCAACTGTATTATATGTGAATTTAATTTATTAATGATGTATTTCTTTTTGAATCTTGAAATGAATAAGTCTAAAGACTATTTTTATCCACACTCTGGGCCAAAAAATATACCATTTAAAATAATTGTAAATAGTTAAATGCGTAATATAAAACATAGAAAAACAAGTGGAGTAATGCATTAATTCAGAAAACATCAGCCAGAGAGTCCGATTCGAAGTCTAAAGTAAAAGAATTATTCGGCTCTAGGCTGAACAAAACTTTATTAATAGAAGCGTTTATTATCTAACAAATACTAACATTATTTAAGTAACAGATGCAGTTGTTGTAGTCTTTCTTACAGAAAAAAATGCCAGTGTTCAGGCTTCCATGCCATTTACTGTTCATTCTAAATCTTTAAATGTTTCTGAGTGGAGTTGTTCATAGATTCTTAGATGTTAACGACCACAAGGGCATTTTTAAGCCTAGCCATGCAGCCCATATCCCTGACAAATTCTGATACCCTTGATAAGTGTAAGCATGGGCCTAGGAGATGAAACATTTACAGGTTACCTGTGTCTGTTAGAGACATAGGTGCCAAACCAGGGAAGAATTTCCGGTTTCCCATCCAGTTGTCCAAGTAGCACTTGAATTGGGTTAGGGAGGAACTCTGCTTCACATAAATGAGGAGCCTTTTCCATAGACAGGGTAGTCTCTGGGATACATATCTATCTTTCCAGCAGCTCCTATTTTTATCACATAAATGTGATGTAGTAATACATTTTTATTCAATTCACATCAAACTAAACTGCCCTAGAGTGTTTTGCATTAATGTGTTAAACAGTAAGTTATGAATGGTGAGTATATTGCCAGATTGGAGATGCAGAATCCAGAGCTGTAGTGTAGGGGCACCTATTAAAAATTCTCACTAGCTGGTCCACCGAGACAGAGACAAGATATGTTTTCTGTTACTAGTAACATTGTATTCAAGAGCATTCCCTGGAATATGGAGTGTTGGGCATTGAAAACACATCGAAATGGGCAGACACCAGCTTTCCTTGGAAAGAATGAGAGGTCCTGCTGCAGGCAGAGTTGACTTGCTGTCCTTCCCAGTAAAAGGATGAGAGATCCTGCTGCAAGAACTTTATGTCCAGCTGTCATTCACATAGAGAAGAGGTTGTTATGCTCCCCTGTAGGCACTGATAGCTTGATGTTTATTATTCTCATTGCTGCAGTAGTCTTTAGGCTAGATGGTTTGTTTCCCTGTCCAGGAAGAAAAATAATTGTCCGGTTTCACAATGTTGTGCCCCGCACCCACCACCTTCACTCGTAACTACTGATTGTCTAGTCCCAGTGAAGGGAAATTAACAGATGATGTGAGGATTTCTCTAGTGCTTTCTTGCTGCCATATGAGCTATCTCTGGTGCCTCACAGCAGCAGCAAACAGGTAAGAGCTTTGTTTTAGGCAGGTAAGTCCCCTTTGGCTTACCCCTACACACGGAAATTGTTGACCTTTTAAGAAAATATTATGTAGTTTTATTTTCTGACTAAAAGTGGTGTTATTCCTTTAAGGGTCTGACAGTTGGTGTAGAGGCTTAAAGCTGTGAATTATAGTGCCTGTGGTGCAGGATTTGTTTCCCAAACCCCTCCTTTGCCTGCTGGGTGATCTTGAGCAAATCACTTAAGACACTGCATTGGGGCAATTGGTAATTTGGGCCGGTCTCCTCAGTGGTCCCCTGGACTGCAAGTGCAGTAAAAACCTATGAACCTAAGAAACCCAGTATTTCTTTATGAATATTGGAAGTTTCCTATCAGGAACTACTATTTTTTTTAGCTATTTGTGTTATTTAACTAAATGGGGACTGTTTTGTGAAAATATATATACTGCTTGTGTAAACTTTCATTTTTTTTTTTACTTAAAGTTTTACTTTGGGACAGGCAAGGATAAGTTTTTCAGTGCAGATTTTATGTTTACTTCATGACAATGTACTTGCCATTTTTCTCTCTCTGTGTATTTAATTGTTAAAAGGAGTGCTGACAGGGAATTTGATTGCTGGTTGTGCTTTTACTCAGGGCCGGCCTTAGGCATAGGCGAACTAGGCGACCGCCTAGGGCACCGGAAAGGCCGGCATCAGAAAGGGCGCAATTTAACTTTTCCTTGTATCACTTGGCAGCATCTTCACTTGTCACTCAGCATTGTGCCCAGCCCCATTGTAGCCTTGCACCCTCCCCCACTTCTGTAATGCACAGAACGCAACGACAGTCACACAGCACATAGAACGGAACTACTCCCCTCCCCATTGCACCCGGCCCCAATGTCTTCATAGTTTCAGTGGCTGCTCTTGTTCAGCATTATTTAAGCATCCAATCAGTGATGCTTTCATACCACTGACGTCCCTGGCTGCTGCTTCAATCCCGAGTATATAATGCAGCTCCTGCCCACCTCTTATTCCTTTCTTCATTGACGCGGTAGAGGCGGGCGTATCTATTGGTTGAAATTACTTCCTGTTCCTGATCAGTGGACTATCTGGACGGCATGGATCATCAGCGGGACTGGCTCTCTGTAGACCCGGGCCTACAAGTGCTATTTTTTTTTCCTGCTGCCTCGTGTCCCTTTTTCCCAGCTTGGCTTTAATTTGCAGAGGTAAGTCGATTATTTCACTTCAAATTTCAGGCAGCCGAAACTAAAGAAAAACTGTCTAACTGTTTTGGCAAAGTTTGATTAACCGGGGAGTGAACGTAAGGGAATGTAGCACAGATTGAGAAATGTGGGTTAAAACTTATTGAAATACTCTCTCTGATGTATAAAAGTACATTGACTGTTTGGCTGCTTGTCCTAGTAAATGAAAGGTGCTCTTAGCATTTAGCATTTGTTTAGGCACATGCAATGCAACAGCCAATAAAGGTGCCAGCAGGAAAATGTTAACAAAGAGCTTCGGATTTCCAATGGATTAATTTAATAATTATGAACGGAAGACAGCAGAGAAACCAGTAAAGACAGCGTGCACATTCTTTGGGAAGGTTCGAAATGCTAAGGCCCAGTACTCCATGCTTGCTAGGACTGCACTGTAGCTAAAACATTATCACTTTTTTAACCATCTGAACATTGCTGTAGTAACTAGCACACACACATGAACATAAGAGGTGTGTTTTTTTTCTGGATTACCGGGGGTGGGGGAGGATAGTCTTTGCTTATGCATTCCTAAACCTGCAAGGACAACTGTCTGATTAAAATTCTAACCTCCTATAACATTTTGTTAAATATCAGATATTTGCATATTTTTTGTATTACATGTTGAGTACTGTTTGAGTAGTGTTTGCTTGCTCAGTGCTAACTTCATCATGGTGTTGAAGGAAGGTGAGGGGAAGACAAGAATTCAGTTTTGTGGCTGTTTCTTGGTTTTTAAAACCTCATCCGTTGTGTGGTTCTACTTGGAGCTGCTGTGATCTGTCTTGAATGCATTGTCCTTTGTTGGGAGTCCATGGAGGGGTTTGTGTTTAATTTCATACAGCTGCTTTGTTTTTGTGGGGTGGGGAAGTGATATGTGGTGGGGTTCCATGTGTGCTGCATGAACATCGAGTCTCCTTTTGGAATCATTTGTTGATGTGAATTGTTTGGGATGTTTCTGCATGTGGTTCATGTTGTTTAGAGAGACTCTGATGTACAGTGGGGAGAATGGTTTAGAGACAGTTTACCTCCTGATCATTGAATTGTTTTCCCTTTTGTTTTTTTCTCTCTCTTGGTGATGGTGTACAAGAGGTTCTCTGGTTTGATCCTTGGCTGGGGTGCCTTCTGTGTGGAGTTTGCATGTCCTCCCTGTGGTCGTGTGGGTTTCCTCCCACTTGCCAAAGACGTGCTGTCGGTGGATTAGACATTCTAAATTGGCCCTAGGTGTGTGTGCATGTGTGCCTTCTGTGGAAGGTTGGGCGCCGGTCTGGCAACTCGACACTGTAAAACTCCACTGCTAGTCACGAGCGGACAAGTGATTCACTGTGGCGAGCCTTAACCAGGAAAAAGCTGAAAGAAGGTGATGGTGTATAAAATGTAAGACTAATGCAATGTAGAACAGCTGATCAGTGCAGAATTATTTAGATGAGTAAAAGAGAATGATAAATATTGCAGATAAGAATTCCAATGTTTTTGTGAATGTGTGGTGGTATTATAAAATGCAGGGACATGGTGTCTCCTTAAGAAGAGAGAGAGTAGTGTGCATGAAAAAGTGAATATAAGGACAGTCTTCCATACAAGAAATACAGCTGAGTGACAGAAGTGGTAACAGTTTGTCAAGTGAATGAGAAATGTGTTCCTGCTCTGGGTCGGCTGGGTTAGCTTAGTGTAGTGTTTAGTTATGTCAACTATCTTTCCTGTTTTTTGTAGCAGTTTGTTTTTATTGTCTGTCATAATTTTTTTTTACAAATCACCTGCACAGTCTGACTAACTTGTACTGAGTGGTGACAGAGATGTCAATATCCTACAGAAAATGCACACTAAGACAATATAGATTATCAACTAAGCTGTCTCTTATTAGAATGCTTTGATGGTCTGCAAACGTTGCATGCAGTATCTTTAAAGGTTGTGCAGCTAAATGTGCCTACTGGAGTCTGAATTTAACAGCTATGTTAGACCAAAGACAATTCTGATATCAGAACTGCATTCTTTGTTTAATGTTTTTCCTAATTATATGCAGAATGTTGATAAACGAGCAGCAGTCAAAACATTTTCTTTTTTCAGGAAGTTTAAAAACAATCCATGTAGTAAAGGAAAAAAACGTAGGTCAGTGCACCAGGAATCTTGTTATATGCTTTCTTATATAGTAAATGTATACAGAGGACTTTGCTGAGTGCGTTTAACCACTGGAGGTGATGTCCCTTTATGGACTGCATCAGACAATATGTTATGTTGATGGGCTGATTGATACCAGTGATTTTCTGCTGACACATGATCTGTTTCCTATGGGCATTCTATAGGGGTCTACTATTGAGTTATTCTTGCTGTTGTAACTTAATTTGTAGACATTACTTGGTCAGAGTATTACCATGTTTTTTTCTAATTCCTTTAGTTATCATTGTTGTGCATTGGGATGTATGAGTAGTTTTTGACTTTCTTAGCCCTACAGTCTTGTATCACACGAAATTGGTACTTACCGCAGGTACTTACTAAGTGAAGTGAGACTTAATAATGAAAAGTTTTAAATTTCCTAATGCTATGATTATTTTGATTCCTGTGTATGCAGTTACTGAATACAAAGCAGTATATCATAGTGGTGTGGTTCTATACAAAGAAAATAGAGAAAGGGAATGATCTTGCACTTTTCAAACATTATCTAAATGTATGGGTAGCTGCAAATTGACCCCTGGTTTAGCAGTCTTGTTCTTGGCTGTGGCAAAATATAAATATTCTGCTCATTTTGATTTTTTATTTTATTTTAAAATTGACTGTGATAGTCCGACTGGATACATATCCATTTTCAGCAGAGGCCCCAGGAGAAAAGCTCCAAACTTAAATTCAAGCAAGTTACAGTATATGCACAAACAAGATATTAACGCACAAGTTAGTCTCACATTTCAAGCGTATGAATACAGTTTATATACAGAAGTGTATACAAATATGTTGGTCTCTTATCAAACCTATAGGTGTAGCTTGTATACAGAGTATCTGCAAAGATATTAGTTTCTCTTTTCAAACCTTAGTGTAAGAGGGTAGTTGCTATAAATAAAATTGCAGGATTATGGAAGTGCATGAGGCTTTACTCGGGGTTAGAGCAAGGACATAACCAGTGAATTTTAAAATACTGTTTAGATTTTTTTGAACTGATTAAGGGAGGGGGTCACAGTAAGGTCAGATGGGAGCGAATTCCTGGTTTTGCCTAGTGAATTAGTGTAAGTAAGAGTAATTGGTGGTTAACAATGTCAAAGACCTTGGACAGATCAACCAGGTTTAAGGAGAATTCAGCTTTCAATTACAGTGCAGTCAACTACACTACAAGGTGCCTTGTAATATGACTTGTTTTTCATGCATTTAAACATTGAAAGAACTGGAGTGGGTTTTGTGGGAGTGACCCATCTGTGGGTGTGGCTCAAATAGGGGTATTCCTTGAGTTTGGTGTGGGTGGGGCTTAATGGGCGCCAGAGCAGTACTTCGCCTAGGGTGCTGTTTCAGCTAAGGCCGGCCCTGCTTTTACTTTGTTAAAGGGTGGCCTAAGAACTGTGCGTCAGTGTGCTACTTGTGTACACTAGATGACAGCTTACTTTCTGACTGGCTTTCTCCAGCAAAGCATAATGCATTTGGCATCTCCTTGTCTCCTGAATAGATGCTTACTTCAGTCCTGCTGGTTCCACTCCCACTATTTATAGAAAGAAAAAAGTACTTACCAAGGAGCCCTTGCCAGTGTCAGTCTGTCTCAGCCAATACTGGGTGAACCTGCAAAGCATTGGTTACTCACCTCACCACTGCCTTACCTTTTCATTTTTCTCTGGTGTAATTCTTTTGGATATCATGTACCAGAGGGAAGCCACATCATCAGTTGTTCATTGTCCAATCTGGGTATGGGGGAACCATCTTCTGTAGGGTTGGGTGACACTTGGGGAAATTCTTCACGTGGTAACCAAGGCAAGAGACTATTAGACTGCTGAGATGTCCCTCATTCTAGTCGGCCTACTTCTATAGGGACAGCTGTAAAAAAAAAAAAAAAAAAAAAGATTAGAAATTGTTTATCTCAAGAAGTAATTACATTTAAGAAAGATGATTTTTTTTTTAACTTAGTAAGGCATGTGTTGAACTGTACATTCACTTAAGCGAATGGTAACACCAGAGAAGAATTACACAGGGACAGGAAGCCATTGGCCAACATTAGCAAATCTGCACTTTTCCCCACTGTAGTGCGATCTAGGAGTTGGTATATATAGTTGGGGGAGGGGGGTTGACATACTGCGGTTTGTGTGAAGGTCAAATGTTGGCCAGTTGCTTCCCTTTCCTGTGGAATTCTTCACTGATGTGAACGCTCACTTAATTGAATTTTCGTTCATTTCGTCTTGACAAAAAGAGTTTCGCTGAAGTCTGGTTTGATTATGTGAGTCATACCACCTGAGCGAGAAACGTATAACCAGTGCCTGTAAGTCAAAGGGGCAAAGGCATCTATTTCAGTGTTTCTTTTACCAAAGAGAGAGGCCTCTTGGAGACCAGCACTAAATCTTTCATTCTTTAACCTGTATGTGAAAGTATCAGAATGCTGACCTTACAGAACCTGTTAAACCTCATTCCTTCCATGAGTTACATGGTAACACTGGACTTGAAAGTTGTTTATTATAACATTCCCATACGCTTCTGGAAATTTCTAAGGTTTAATTTTTCTGTGTCATAGTATTAGTTCTCTGTAATACTCTTTGGATTATCAACAGCTCCAAGGGTGTTCACAAAATGTCTAGCCCCAGTCATAGCTTAATATCGACTGAATGGCATTCACATATTCCCTTGTTTAGATGACTTGCTTTTCTTTGTAGACTCTTTATCCAGATGTCCAAGGTGATTAACCTGGGATGTTAAGTTGTCCAATCTCGCCTTCGTTCTTGCTGGATGGGTTTGGAGCCGATCCTTGGCTCCGACTCGGCCACTTACTATAGCTCGAGAGCTCTTTACTGGCTTGAGGCTGCCCCTTATCCCAGAATGCCCAGCGTCAGCTACCCAGATCTCGTTTACCGCTTCAGCTGCGAGGTTGCGTCAATACTGGCTCAGGCTTTAGTATAACTTTTTTCTCTATTAAATTCAAGTAATTTGCTTAAAAGTTTGATATATATTTTCTCTCTTATAGTAGTTTTTTCTTTTATTGTAAACCCCCTTATCTCATCCTTGTGGTGTTTTTTATGCTGTGTTGGCCGTCGACCCTTAGTCGCTAGGCCTTCTGTTATTCCCTGAACTCATTTAACATAGAGAGTCCCCCCCACTCTTAAGGACAGACGTTTAAGTTAGAAGCTCTCCTTTAAGGTCTTTGTTAATATAATTTTTAGTTTACAATTGTAGTGTGTCTTTTTGGTAAAATGTCTTAGGAAGTTAAAACCTTAGGTTTTAAAAAGTGTGACTCATGCTGTCAGAAGATGTCACTGACAAATGGGCACACTAGTTGTGTTTACTGCTTGGGGGCTCTGCACCTGCAGGACTCTTGTTCAGTTTGTCATGCCTTTAGTCCAAGGGTCCTGCAAGAGCGGAAAAACAAGCTTATCCTCCGTGGATTGTTAAAACAGGATTCTCTGGCTAAAGCATCTCAGCCAGTGAAACCTTCGAAACCAGTCAAGCCGTCGGCTCCATGTTCGGAACCAACCTGTGAGCTTGACAATCCAAGTGTGTCAGTGCCCTCTGGCACCAACAAGACTACTCCGTCGGCTCCAACTGTTACTTTGGAGCTGTCTCGAAGCCACAAATGAGCTAGGTCTCCTTTATTGGAGCCAATTCGCTCGGTGCCACAATCACCCTTACTTCAAAGCAAGACCAGTCATCACTCATCTTCCCACTCTTCTCGATCCTCGAGGTTATCGGATGTGGAGAGAGTGGTCAGTAGGTTGCTGAAGTCACAGGCTCTTGCTAAAATGCTTTCGAGCCCGCCTCAACAGGCTTCGGCTCCATCCGCTTCGATTTCGATTCCTCCTCCGACTATGCTTAGTTCGGAGCCAGAGTCCTTGGACACTCCGATAGTGGTTCCTTCGGCTTCGACTTTGGCTCAGATTATCTTGGTTCTAACAGCCATCGAGGTATCTGGGCGCCGAAGCTCTCTCGTCTGCTCCGAAGGGGGAAGTTGCATCGGACCCTTGTCCGACCCCGCTCTCCCTCTCGGAGCTTCGGCTCAGTTGAGCTCGGCTCCCACATCTGCCTCGGAGTCGTCGCCGTCGGTGCAGAGCGGGATTCCTATCTCTTCGGAGCTGGAGCCCTCCTTGTGTCGAGACCGTGATGCCTTTGAGGTCATGCAGAGAGTGCTGTCCACACAGATGGGCCCCACTATCGGTTCCATTGGCTCCATCCCCCTTAGTGCCTGTGACAACCTCTGCTCCTCCTCCAGCCCCAAAGTGTAGGGAATCTATGCCCCAGGGCACCCTATTGGGTGAGCCCTCTTCTTCTGAAACCTCCCCGGAGCATTCTGAGCAGGCTTTCCGGAAGAAAAAGTGCAAGAGAAAGCAGCAAGACTCCCGTGAGTCTGTCACCTCAGATACAGACCTGGATGAATTGGAGGGGTCCCCAAGGTCCCCCTCTGAAGATGTTTCCTTTTCGGACATCCTTGAGATTCTCTGTACACCTGGACACATTTGGTTCCCAACCTTCCACCTCCTGGGTGTCTCCGCCTTTTGTTCCACTCATGTCTGTAGTGCCTCGAAAGGCATGGACAGCTCCAGATTCCATGGAACCTGTCGCAAGGAGACCCAATAAATTTATCACAGCTCCCCCAGGACAAACAATTTTTGATTAAAGATGTCCCAGTTGATGCCATGGTGGTAGCAGCAGCCACAAAGAGAGAGTTAGCTGAAACCTCCTCACCTGTCCATCCACCAAATAAAGACTCTTGTACGATGGACAGATAAGGGAAATGAATGTTCTCATCAGCGACCTTCTCCCTTAGGTCCCTGAACTATATTTTCCATTTTACTAGGTTTCAGAGGGATCTCCTAAAAGAGCTTGGAGATACCCTACAAGATCCCACACCTGAGAGAGCTTCAGCCAAGGTAGCTACCCAGCTGGCGACTCTTAATTCAATAGTCAACTCCTCCATGAGGCTTATTTCATATGCAGCTGATGGAGTGAGTAGAGCTGCAGGAACAGGAGTGGCTCTTAGGAGACATTCTTGGCTGTGGCAGTTTGCGAAACCTTTCAGAGCGTCCTTCACCAACACCCCCTTTGATGGCTCCTCTCTCTTTGGGCCTCAAGTGAAAGACACACTTACCAGGAGCCAGCAGGAAGGCAAGACGCTCTCTGATGTCTGAGTCCGTTCTTCCACTCCTACCAGACCATACCCAAAGGGTCAGAAGGGTGGAAAGATGTGGTTTTGAAAATCCCAGGGACCCTTGCCTGATGCAGGCGGTGAATTTTCCCCCGGGGCAGAGGGGGAAAAAATAACAATGGCAGGCGCTGCCCTCGTGGCAGAGGGGGTCTGCATTATGAGGGTTACAGAGATACGTTCTCTTCCAAACCCTATCAACATCCCTGAAGGGATTCCCGACTGCTCAACTCTGGAGGCAGTCGGGGGGAAGGCTTTCATTGTACCCAACCGCCTGGCAAAATATTACAAAAGAGAAATGAGTACTAGCCATTATATCTGGAGGTTACAAGATTCCCTTTCATCAACCCCCTTTTGTTTCAAAACATCCATCCCAGATGTTCCACCCAATCTAAGGGATCAGGCAGTCACAGAAGTTTCAAGACTGCTAGAAAAAAGAGCCATCCAAGAAGTCCCCGCAGACCAAGTAGGATCCGGAACTTACTCAAGATTTTTTTTAGTGTCCAAAAAGACAGCGGACTGGAGACCAATTCTGGATCTCAGCAGGTTAAACAAATCTGTACAAAAAGAAAAGTTCCGGATGGTAACACTGCAGTCCATTCTCCCCTTTCTGGGTCAGGACAATTGGATGTGCTCCATAGATCTTCAGGACGCGTACTATCATATAAAAATGGACTGATGGTCCAGGAGATTTCTACGCTTCCAGCTTAGGGGCCAGTCATTACCAATTCAGAGCTCTGCCTTTTGGTCTCACCACAGCCCCAGGGTGTTCACCAAATGCATGGCAGTAGTCACGGCTCACCTGAGACATCAGGGATTCCAGGTGTTTCCTTATCTGGACGACTGGCTCCTCACTGCTACCACCAGGTAACAACTTATAGAGGCATGAGATTACACCATCACATCCTGTGCTCAACTAGGCATCACAATAAACTTCGAAAAATCTGCCTTGTTGCCCTGTCAATCTATTACATACATAGGAGCAGAGCTAGACACAAGAAAAATGATTGTAAAATTGCCTCAGGAAAGAGTTTCCATTATTCAAAAACAGGTGTCACTTCTCCTGAGGAGCAAAATAATTTAAGTAAAATATGATGTTATGTGATCCTATCTCGCCTACATTCTGACTGATGGGTTCGGAGCCGATCCCTCGGCTCCGACTCGGCACGCTTATGCCAAAGAGCGAAGTCTCTTATTGGCTGAGCTTACTATATCCCAGGATGCACCACTACCAGTCCCCCAGATCTCGTTTGCCGCTAATCTGCGAAGACGTGGTCTCGAGCTGGCTGAGCTGAGTAGTAAAATTTACTAACTTTTTTCTGTCAGAATTTTGCTGTTCTTGTCATAAAAAGCTGTTTTAACGGCTATTCTTCACTTTTGTGTGTGTTTGGAGTTTGTAAAAAGACTTTGTTGTGTGATTGGGTTGAGTTTGGTTTGGGCCTCCTTCATCTTAGGGCCTTCCCGGTCATTCAACCCTTCTAAAACCTTACAGGGTTTTAAAGTACCCTTAGTATTTTGTGACGCTTTCTTACCTAAGCGATAACTGTATAGTAGGTAGTGTCAGTAAACAGAAAGTAAGTGTTTTTTTCTGTCAAGGTTACTGATTTTTTTGCCATAATGTCTCAAAATCCTAGGCCTTCGGGCTTTAAAAAATGCACCAAATGCAATTTCAAAATGTCTATCACAGACGATCACTCGCTCTGTGTGTATTGTTTGGGTGCAAAACACTTACAGGAGTCATGCAGTGTGTGTCACGCTTTTTCCTCAAGGGTCCTCCAGGAGAAGAAAAAATAAACTGATTCTTAAAGGGTTAATAAAACCTTCCTTTGAAGAAGCCTTGGCATCCTCTCCTTCTCCGGCTAAAAAGAAAAGGGCGTCGGCTCCGACCAGTCCGTCGGATCCGACCGCCAAAAGACATAGGCAGGCTTCTCCTTCGGCTCCAAGGACTTCGGAGCCGAGGGCGGAACGGTCTGCCTCGATGCCACCAGTCTCGACTCCTCTGGTTTCGGAGCCGATGGCTGGGGCATCGAGAGGCGGGTCACCTTCGTCGGCTCCACTGGTCTCGGAGCCAACAAGGGTTGCCCGCTCAGACACTTCCTCCTCGGCGCCGAAGTCCACCTCGGCACCGATGGAATCTAGTGTGGGTATTCCTTCGGCGCCGATAGTCATCGAGTCGCCTCGGAGCCGGTCCCCTAGTCCTTTGGGGCCGTTGGAGAGGCCATCTCGAACCCGTTCAGTATCCTCTAAGTCCTCGAGGATGTCGGATTCGGATATAGACAGGGTGCTCCAAAGACTGTTCCAGTCCCCAGTCTTTCAAAAATCTGTTTCAGCTCCGACCCAGTTGGCTTCGGAGCCGATAGCCCATGCCCATCCCATTGCTGTTCCTCCTCCGACCGCTTCGGCTCCGTCGGAGCAGGTGCTGTTGGAGCCGGTGGAGATCTTAGGGTCGGCTCCGACCCTTACTCCAACCCGGGCCTTCGGGTCCGAGTTTGGTACACGGACTTCTTCGGCTGGACCCGGGGTGATGTTTGGGACCTATGCTTTCGGTTCCGAGCCTCCCTCTCGGTGCTTGCTGCGGGACTTCCGTCGGCTATCATGGCTCGGGACCGGACACTCCCAGGATTCTGGGGTCCGGCTTTCAGAGCTATGAGGAGTGCCTTGGCCAAGTCTTCTTCGCCATCTCTCCGGCTTTACCGGCACCTTTCCTGGGCGTGGAGACTGGGTCTTTGGCAGTTCCCCTGTCCGTAGGCAGCGGAGCCCCTGGGCCTGAGGTTACCCCCATTGGGGTTCCCTCCTCCTGAGGGTTCTTCGAGTTGTCTTCGGAGGAACCCCAAGGAAGAGATCGTGCAAGAGGAAGCACGTGGACTCCCCGAGTCTATTACATCGGACACTGATCTTGATGATGCAGAGGGGTCCCCGAAGTCGTCCTCGGATGATGTCTCATTTGCAGACATCTTAGAGATCCTCAAACAGCGAGGCGGCTGGATATCCAAACCCCCCTCTGCTGATGAGTCAGTGCTCCTCAAGGCCTTTGGGGCTCAGCCCTCCGCCTCCTGGGTGTCTCCGCCTTCGACGAGCTTCTGGATTTAGTTTGTCGAAGGGCGTGGGAACATCCAGATACCGTGGAACCAGTCCCTTCTCGTCCTAATAAATTTTTGTCTGCCCCACCCGAGAAGGAGTTCCTCACTAAAGGCGTGGCTGTAGATGCCATGGTGGTGGCATCTGCTACACAACAGGACGTGGCAGAGGCTTCAACGTCCGTCCATCCTCCTAATAAGGAGTCTAAGAGCATGGACAGGTATGGGAAGCGCACCCTGACTTCAGCGGCCTTTACTTTAAGGTCTCTGAATTATTTGGCACATTTTACCAGGCTTCAGAGGGATCTGGTCAAGGAGCTGTCAGATTCCCTCTCGGGTAACCTACCTGAGCAGCTAGCCCAGTCGGTTAGCTCTCAGTTGGCTATCCTTACGTCAATTTCTAACTCGTCCATGAGGCTCATTTCCTATGCGGCCGAAGGGGCGGGTAGAGCGGCAGGCACAGGCGTGGCTCTACGGAGACAAGCCTGGCTCCGCTTGTGTCAGTTTGCGGAGGCCTTCAAGTCTTCCTTCGCCGACGCTCCCTTTGATGGGTCCTCTTTGTTTGGACCTAAGGTTAAAGACACCCTTACCGCTGTGAGCAAGAGGGAAAAACTTTATCTGCCGTAGTTGCCCGTTATTCCCCTCCTTCTGGGACTTATCCCAAGGCTAAAAATGGGGGGAAGATGTGGTTCCGTAAATCACGTAAGTTTTTCCCCAACAGCAGGAAGATTCCCCTTCCAGAGGCAGAGGACGGGGAAATTTTTCTGGGAGACGCCGTCCCAGAGGCGGCAGAGGGCCCCGCAATTCTGGAGACCGCGAGTCCTTTCGTGGCTCTTCAGCCTCCCACACATCATGAGGGATTGCCCGGCTGTGCTGCTCGAGCCAGTCGGGTGTCGTTGCCAAGCACCTAAAAGCCTGGGAGTCAATCACTCAGGACAGATGGGTGCTTCGGATCATTGCCGGAGGTTACACCATCCCATTCACATACTCACCCCACCATCCAAAAAATCCCGGACCCACCACCCAGTCAAAGGGAAATTGCAGCCGCAGAAGCTTTAAAGCTGCTAGAAAAGGAGTCATCCAACCGTCCCCACAGACCAGATCGGATCCGAAATTACTCCAGGTTCTTTTAGTGCCAAAAGACAGGGGACCTGAGACCAATATTGGATCTCAGCAGACTGAACCAATCCGTCACGAAATCCAAATTCGAATGGTCACGTTACAATCCATTCTCCCATTGTTGGAGAAGGATGTTTGGATGTGCTCCATAGACCTCAAGGACGCCTATTATCACATACCGATACATCAGGCGTCCAGGAGGTATCTGCGCTTCAGCCTGGGAGTCAGTCATTACCAATTTTGTGCACTGCCCTTTGGTCTCACCACAGCCCCCAGGGTGTTCACCAAGTGTTTGGCAGTAGTGACGGCTCACCTGAGAAGTCTTGGATTCCAAGTGTTTCCCTATCTGGACGACTGGCTCCTGACTGCCACCACCAGGCATCTACTAATGGACAACCTCAAAGCCACCATCTCCCTGGGTGCTACCCTGGGGATTACATTCAATTGGTCAAAGTCTGCCTTGCTGCCCTCTCAGCGCATAAGGTTCATAGGAGCAGAGATAGACTCAAAATTGATGCGCGTTTTTCTTCCTACCGAAAGGATCCAAACTTTACAGGGCCAAGTTCAAGCTCTGATTTCAAGATCCAAAGCCCCAGCCAGGATGGTTCTACAAGTTTTAGGTTCAATGTCTGCCACAGTTCTTTTAGTTCCTCTGGCAAGATTGCACATGAGGATTCTTCAGTGGCTATTGTCAACTCAATGGTCCTTTCAGGACCTTCCCCTCAATCATCCCATCATGATTACAGAAACATGCAAACGGGACCTTCGCTGGTGGCTTCAGACATCCAATCTAAATCAAGGAAGTCCTTTTGTTATTCCCTCTCCAGTGGTCACCCTGACGACAGATGCCTCCCAGACAGGGTGGGGGGGGGGGGCATTGTCTGGGCAGGTTAGTTCAGGGATCCTGGCTTCCAGACGAAACTCTTCTCCACATCAATGTATTGGAGATGAGGGTGGTACTTCTATCCCTACAGGCCTTACACAGGTTTCTCCCTCAGGGCATAATCGCCATCCACACAGACAACATGTCGGTGGTCTGGTACCTAAACAAGCAAGGAGGGACCAGATCTTACCCCCTTTGCAGAGAGGCCATGAGGGTGTGGGAATGGGCGGTAGCTACCAGCCGTTTCTTGGTAGCGACCCACATTCCGGGAAATCGCATATACTGGCAGACAGATTAAGCAGGACAATTCTCTCTCCTCACGAGTGGTCCTTAAACAAAACAGTAGCAGATCAGGTTTTCGGAGATGGGGACACCGTGCTGCGACCTATTTGCAACTCCACTAAACACCAAGTGCAAAAGGTTCTTCTCCTTGACTCCACATCAAGGAGTACCAGCTATGGATGCTCTAGCACAACCTTGGCCAACAGGGCTACTTTATGCCTTTCCTCCGATTCCACTTCTCTCCAAAGTCATTCAAAAAGCTTCTCAATTGGGGTCCGCAATGATACTGATTGCCCCATACTGGCCTCGTCAGGTATGGTTCCCTTACCTGAAGAAACATGCGGTGGACGATCCGTGGACTTTAGACCTAATTCCGGACCTGTTAATTCATCAGTCGGGACAACAGCACCAGTCCCTTCACTCCTTGAAGTTGACAGCTTGGTTCCTCCACTTCCGACTTTAGTCAGAAGTCACACATTAGACCCGGAAGTTATTCACATTTTATCTTCGCCCACAAACCCACCACTAAGAAATTGTACCTCAGTAAGTGGAAGAGGTTTGCTATCTGGGCTCAACTCAGGGGCTTAGACCCTATCACTGCTCCTATCCCAGAGGTTTTGAAATTCTTAACATCCCTGTTTAATCAAGGATCTTCTGTCTCTACTATTAAAGTCCAACTAGCGGCTATCTCTAAATTTCACGAGTCCATGGATCCTCCATTGATGAGCAGCAGACTATGCAAAACTTTCATTAAAGCTGCGGGTCTGTTAAGACCCCCAGTTTTTCATCCTGCCCCTCCGTGGGATCTAGATTTAGTGCTTCGTGCATTGACATCTTCCCCTTTCGAACCGGCTGCTACATGTGAGTTAAAATATCTGTCTTGGAAAACTGCCTTCTTAGTTGCAATTACTTCTGCAAGAAGAGTTTCAGAGCTTCAAGCCCTGTCTATTAAACCACCGTACTTGATTTTCCACAAGGATAGAGTATCACTTAGGCCTAATCCATCCTTTGTCCCTAAGGTCTGTTCTAATCTCTGTCTCCAACAGTCTCTAGAGCTACCAGTTTTCTTCCCAAAATTCTCCAATGAAGCAGAATACACTCTCCATAAATTGGATGTTCACAGGCAATTGCGCTTCTATTTAGACAGGACTCAGCAACTTCGTAAGTCAGACCAGTTGTTTGTGTCCTTCTCAGGCAATAAATTGGGTAAAACCATCACAAAAGCTACTATCTCCAAATGGATTAGAGATTGCATAACTCAGGCTTATTCTTCTTGAATAAGCAACTTACAACATCTATCAAAGCTCACTCTACCAGAGCTATGGCTACTTCTATAGCTTTTCATTCCAAGCTCGCTATATCGAGATTTGTGCTGCGGCTACTTGGTCCAATCCGCACACTTTCATTTCCCACTATAAATTGGATGTGGCATCTAAAGGACGAGCATCATTTGGTTCCACGGTACTCAGGAGTGTTTTCCAGTGAGCCACCCAGGATTCAGGTGCTAGGACGCTGTCCCATCAGTCAGAATGTAGGCTAGATAGGATCACATAACATCTTTTAGTTATGTACTCACCATAACTTCAGATGTTTGGGATCCATCTCGCCTACATTCCTAATACCCACCCTCCTTCCCCCTGCCTTGGAGATCAGAAGATATTGAACGGTTTGAGTTCTACTGTTTTTTATCTTGTTCATCTGACGATGTTATATAATCAGAGCGTGCATGTGTGCATGTATGCGGACAAACTAGATCTGGGGGACTGGTAGTGGTGCATCCTGGGATATAGTAAGCTCAGCCAATAAGAGACTTCGCTCTTTGGCATAAGCGTGCCGAGTCGGAGCCGAGGGATCAGCTCCGAACCCATCAGTCAGAATGTAGGCGAGATGGATCCCAAACATCTGAAGTTATGGTGAGTACATAACTAAAAGTTCTTCAAGCTCTAGGGTCCATGGCAGCAGCCATTCTTCTAGTTCCCTTAGCACGCTTTCACATGAGAATCCTTCTGTGGCCTCTTTTCACACAATGTTCCTTCCAGGAATTACCCATGTCTCTCATGATGCTAATTATGGAATCTTGCAAAAGACACCTTTCCTGGTGGATGGTCTCCCCACTAGTGACTCAGGGAAGACCTTTCATGGAATCCCATCCGGTTGCCACAGTGACCACGGACGCTTCCCTGATAGGGTGTGGGGAGGGGCATTATCTAGGGAAGACAGTCCAAGGCATGTGGCAACCTCACGAGTACCACTTGCACATCAATGTCCTGGAGATGAGAGTGGTGCTCCTAGCGTTGCAAGCTCTTCAAGACTCTCCCTGTCGGCACTATTATAATACAGACGGACAGTATGTCAGTGGTTTGGTACATCAACAAAGAGGGCAGAATCGGATCTTACTCCTTGTGCCGAGAGGCCCTCAGACTCTGGCAATGGGTGATTTCCTCCCAACGTTTTCTGACAGCAACGCATATCCTTGGGATGTCCAACGTAATAGCGGACAGGCTCAGCAGGGCTATCCTCATGACTCACGAGTGGTCTCTGAAACAGGAAATTGTGGATCTTATTTTCCACAAATGGGGCCAGCCTTGCTGCAATCTCTTTGCCTCTCCCCTCAATAACAAATGCAGCAGCTACTTCTCCCTTGTTCCTCCTCCAGGTCAGACACCCAGGGATGCTCTAGTCAATGATTGGCCTCAGGGACTCCTTTATGCATTTCCCCCCTTTTCCCTAATTCCAAAAGTCATTCAGAAAGCAAAATTGTTGGGTTGCAAAATTATCCTCGTTGCCCCTATTAGCCTCGACAGATTTGGTTTCCATTCCTTCACACCCACCTTCTAGCCCAGCCTTGGATTCTGGACCCAGTACCGAACCTCTTGATTCATCAATCAGGCGGGCTACACCAATCCCTCCAATCTGTCAAGCTCACAGCTTGGTTACTCCACTTCCAATCCTAGCCAGGCTCCCCAGTATTTCCCCAGCAGTGCGTGATGTTATTGTTTTCTCCCATAAGACAAATATGAGGAAAGTCTATGCTAGCAAATGGAAAAGATTCTCTTACTGGGCAGAATCCAGGAATTTAGATCCTTTTACAGCTCCTGTATATGAGATTTTGGATTTCTTAGCAGACCTGTTTCATTTGGTGCAGCGGCTGCTACCATCAGAGTACAACTAGCTGCCATTTCTAATTTTCATGTCAGAGTTTCTAACTCCAGCATAATGCCTCACAAACTCTGTAAGGTCTTCATGAGAGGTACATCTCTACTTAAACCCCCAGTGAAAGAGCCCCTTTCACCTTGGGATCTCAATTTGGTTCTGGCCTCCTTGACACTGCCACCTTTTGAACCAGCAGCATCATGTTCCTTGAAATTTCTCTCTTGGAAAACCCTCTTCCTAGTTGCTATTACTTCTGCCAGACGTGTTTCAGAACTTCATGCACTATGTGTTCGCCCTCCGTACCTAGTTTTTCACAAAGACAGAGTTTCTCTGAGAACCAACCCATCTTTTCTACGTAAAGTTTGTTCAGAACACAATTTGAATCAGTCCATTGAACTTCCTGTCTTTTTCCCTAATCATTCCAACAAGGCAGAATACAGATTACACCAATTGGATGTGCATAGACAACTGCGTTTCTATCTCCATAGAACTAAAGAGATGAGAAAATCAGATCAGTTGCTCTTTTCATTTGCTAACAACAAACAAGGCCTTCCAGTTTCTAAAGTAACATTGTCAAAATGGTTATCAGGCACCATAGCCCATACCTACCATTTGCGACAAAACAAAACCCAAAGGTCATTCAACCAGGTCAGTTGCTACTTTGGTAGCGTTTCAATCTAGATTGCTCATAGATTCAATTTGTGCAGCAACTACTTGGGCAGATGCTCATACATTCATTTCTCATTACGAAGTAGATGTGGTCTCCCGGGGTAGGGCTTCCTTTGGTTCCATAGTTCTGAAGAGTCTGTTCCATTGAGCCACCCAGGATTGAGGTGCTAGGGATGCTGTCCCATCCAGCAAGAATGCAGGTGAGATTGGACAACTTAACATAAAGAAGTTATGTACCTACCATAACGTTCCATGTTAGTTGTCCTTCATCTCGCCTTCTTTCTTGCGTCCCTCCCTCCTTCCCCCTTCCTCGAGGATTGAGAGGAGTTTCATGACAATTAACTGTATATCCAGGTTTATTAATGGATTATCTTCTATAATTATGTCTAGTGTGAGCTATCTCAAACGAGATTTGGGTAGCTGACGCTGGGCATTCTGTGATGAGGGGCAGCCCCGAGATAGTAAAGAGCTCTCGAGCTATAGTAATCCTTGGCTCCGAACCCATCCAGCAAGAAGGAAGGCGAGATGAAGGACAACTAACATGGAACGTTATGGTAGGTACATAACTTCTTTTTATGTCTCTTCTGATCAGTCTGAGCTTCTAGATAAATGTTGCAACATCTTTCTTGACTCCATTTCACAAGACTGTTTTTCTCAGCTGCCTTCTAGATACCTCTCTTTAAAAGTCCTTTCTGACACAAGAGAAGGTGGATTTTTATCTGGAATCATTCTTGAGCTTCTCCTGAGAGTCTCAAATGTCTGTCAGAGAATTTCTCAAGATCTTAAGGTTCATGGCTTCTTCTATTCTCTTGATTTCCTTAGCCAGGTTACACATGTGAAAGATGCAATGTTTTTTTAAAAAAATATGTGGACCTAGCATTTACATCCAGTGGAACATCACATTCCAGTTTCAGACTTTCTAGAAATGGAACTGCAGTGGTGGAGACAACAAATTCAGCTGAATGTAGGTCTCCCTTGCTGTCTTTAGATCCTAAACTAATCTCTCACTATAGGAGCTTCATATTTTGCTTGGGAAGCAGTTTCCATGAGGGTAATGGTGCAAGGCCTGTGGAGTCTATTTCTCACTTATGGTGTCCAGGACCTCTTACCACAGTCATGTGGTACATAAGCAAGGAGGTACAAAGTCCTAATTTTTATGCAGGTTGGCTATGATGGTTTTGTAGATAGCGCTACAGAATTCCTTAACCCTACAAGCATCCTGCTTTCTGTCAGGGCAAAACATAATGGCTGACAAGCTGAGTGGGACCAGAACAGACCTTCACATCCATTTATGAGTAAAACCTCAAGTAGATATTTTCACCTCTTTTCAAAATGAACCAGACAACTAAACAAATTCTGCACCAGGGTCCCTTGCAAGCAGGCCTGGAAAATGGATGCATTTTCATTCGCTTGGACAGGTAATGTTTTCTTATTCTCTTCCACCCTTTCCACTGATGTCCAGTATAATTCGAAGTTTCAGGCGAACTCCCCAAAAATCATTGCAGTGACTGCCTTTTAGTCTAGGCAACATCGATTCTATGTTGTTATGGAACTGGCCAAGGGCAAATGCCACAGGTTTCCTTGCAGACTGGATCTACTTGCACTAGATGGGGGAGGTTGATATACCCTAGTCTCAATCAGATTCAACTGGGTGCCTGGATGATTTACTACTAATTCTTTTAGGCATTTATTTTATGAGTGTGTGCAGCAGGTACAAATGGAGGCAAGAAAACCTCATACATGAAACTCAGATATTGGTAAATGGAAGTGAATTTCTAGTTAGTGCCAATAACTAGGGGCCCATCAGGAATTTTGTACCACTCGTGATCAAATATTTGTGAAGGTTACTTTCCTCTGGGCTTTTTTTTTCCCTTCCCCTTACTGTCATTCTGAAAGTCAACAGCTGTCTCAGTGCCCGCACATCCTACGCTGGGTCTGCCAGCATTTAAATCTCCAGTCCATTGCCTGAATTTATATTGGGGCCAGTGAGGAACTTAAGGGCATCTTGTGTGATCTGCTGCCTCTTCCAGACAGTTTTTTTTTTTGTATAATTTAATATGTATATATGACCTACCTACTTTCCTCACCCCCTCCCTTCATTGACCTACATTCACAGGACCCCCCCCCCCCTTGGACCACACTTCCCTTTAGGGACCATCCCTTCCTACCTCTCTGTCAGTCGCCCAGGGTCACTTGGTTACTCTGGCCTCTCTTATTCCTCTATAAAAGTTCATCTTGTGGCCATTTCAACATGTGTGCCTGTAGATCATTTTATTTTTTCATTTTCTGAAAGGAGTTTTATGCCCAAGACCTCCTCATAAATAGGTTGTTCCTCCTTAAGATCTAAAATTTGTCTTGATGAAGTTGATTTTTGTCACTTTTTAAACCAGCAATCAAGGTGATTTAAGGTTCTTGACTTGGGAAACTGTACTCATCATTGCTCTGACATCTGCAAGAAGAGCATCCAAGTTGCAAGGTCTCATGGTGGGTGAACCTTACCTGGTATTCCACAGACACAGTGTTACACTAAGAACAAACCCCTGTTTTATGCCCAGGGTGGTTTTGGTTTCAGAGTTTACTTTGAGTCAAGCTACCAGTCTCCCACTTTTCTGCCTAAAGCTTAAAAACTAGGGTTGCATACTCTGGACATGCCTAATAACTCAGATGCTGTCTTGACAGAACAAAGTCATTTAAAAAAGCTAATCTGCTATCTATTTCTTATCAAGTAACAATAAAGACAGTCTGTGTCTAAACAGACAATTTCCATGTGGTTGTCCTCCATTATTCCTTTTTATAATTCCCACCATGGCAGTTACAGTTCAGGCAGTATCAAGGCACATTCTATTAGAGCCTTGTCTTCACTGATTGTGTACTGGACAGGCTTGGAGTCTAGAACTGTTCCAGAGGCAGCCACATGGTTCTCTGTATATATCTTTGCTAAGTATTATAAACTAGATTCCTTTTCAAGGTCCAGGACAAGCTTTAATAGGACCATTCTGCAGGATCCGTATGCTTCCTGCACCAAGGTTGGATAGGCTTTAATAACCAACCCATATAGCCTAAAGGCTACTGCAGCACTGTGACTGATGAACATAGTACATTTATATAAGTTGCCCTTAACTACAACAATAGATGTCACTGCTGCAGTAACCTCACCCATCCTTCATCCCCCTACTCTTGTTTATAGTTGTAGTTGAAACATAAAGTAGGATTTGTTGTGTTTTTACTTTGTATGTTTCATTGTTATTGGCTTTTGTTCAGAATTGTTAGACCCTCATCTCTCTCCCTTTCTCTGTATGGGCAAGAAAGTCCTGAGGAAGCCTTCAGTCTGACTGCTGATTTTCTTCCTTGGAGCTAGCCAGTCTGCTGTCCGAGTGAAAGTATGCTGTGAAGTCAGAACTTTGTGAACCTGGCCAGTTGTTCTTTCCTGGGAAGCAGACAACCATTCCTAAAGGTTACTGCATGATTTGAATATCTGCTGTTATGGGGAAGTGCAGCTTACACCTCTGTACTATGTCATTTTCAGGGAAAGAGGATGGGAGATCCTACTGCATGCTTTGATGGTCACTATTGCTTCTGAAGAAGAGAGGATGAAAGATCCTTCAGCAAGTGGTGACTTACAGTTACCATTCCCAGTTCACAGAATGGGAAGCCCCACTGCAGACAGCTGACAATTGAAACCAGTAGGTAGGTCGTGTTGCAGGCTCGAAAGGCCAGCTGTCCTTTCCAGGGTGGGAGGACATGAGGTCTCATTTCAGGTATTGTTACCTCTTTGTATCAGGAAAATGGACAGGGGTCCCTCTGCAGGTAATAAACAACTGTCCAAGTCAGGGATAGAGGATGGTGGGTTCTACTGCAGTCATTGGTAACTTGCTGTCCTTCCCAGAGAGACAGGATGGCAGCTTCTGCTACAGGGCCTTGATAGCCAGCTGACCTTCTCACGGAGGAAGATAATGGTAGGTCCTGCTGCAGGCACGGATGGCTTGCTCTTCTTCCCAGTGACAGAATATTGAATGGCCTTCTGTTGGTATTGATGCTTAGCTGTCTTCCCAGGTAGAAAACATAGGACAACCTGCTGCAGGTACTGATATCCAGCCGTGTTTTCTAAGCAGACAGAATCGGAGTTCCCACTGCAGGCACTTACAGCCATCCCTTTTTCCCAAGCAGAGTGGATGGTTGGCCATACTACACATATGGCTAGCTCTCTTTTCCAAGGAGTGAGGATATAATGTCCTGCTTCATGCTGTCCTTCCCATGACGAGACTGGGAAGTCATGCTGCAGGTAATGGTGACTGACATTTCTCGTTTGCAGTGGGGGAGAGTGTGGAATATCAAGCCACAGATTCTGAAGGCTAGCTACTCTCCTTGGACTTTTCTTGTAGGAGACATCTCTGAAGGTGTTCATAGTCAGCTTTCCTTCACAAATAGGATGGAGGATTAGTGATCCTTTTGACTGCGGTGATGGGCAACTCTCCTTCCCTGGGGACAACATAGGAATTTCTGCTGCAGGTACTGATGGTCAAGTTTCCTTTTTACAGAGATAGATGACAGCAGTTTTCGTTGCAGTAGCTAATGTCAGATCTCCTTTTATGGGGATGCTTGGAAGTTTAAGTTCCTGTTCCTGATAACTGGCAGTCCTTCCCAGGAGGCAAAGAATGAATAGATCCCTCTGCAGGTATTAACACTTGTTGCATGCTAGGTCTCATCCCAGTATGCGTCTTTCTTAGTGAGTGACATAAACTTAGATTACTCAGCTGAGACAATGTGCTGCTATGATTACTGCATGCTTCAGACTTAAAATATGGTAATGGAACTCGGAATAAAAACTGTAAATGAAGTATGAGCTGAAGTTGCTGGACTCCAGTATTCCACTCTGTTAAAACACCAAAATGATTTCTGATCAAGAGGCTTAACCAGGCACCTGTGGTGCCTTCCTTTCATACTAACTAGGTGTAATTTGGTCAGGGTGCAGGACACTGGGGACATTCTCATACTCTTTTTGATAAGTGCTATGAAATCTTTAACAGATAGAACCTTAGCTTTTGTGGTTTCAGCCATAATGTAGGAAAATAAAAGTGGTAAAAGTTTCTTTACTGTGCAGTTATTTAAGAAAGCAAGCACAAGATTTCTCACATTTCTTGGGTTTCACTAACCTGCTTCTTCATTTGCACCATTATCCATTATTACAAGAATGTGTTTTTGTAGGGAAGGGTAGGTCATTTACTACATTTAGTTTTGTTAGTAGTTATGGAACCTGAATCCTAAGTCTGAAATTATAAGATTTTGACAGTAGCTTTCAACTTTCTGTTCATATACTAGTCAGCATGATAAACAAACAATACAGAAGAAGAAAATAAATGAATTACTGCTTGATTTAAATGTGCAGCTGGTTCCATGCCAGATATTGAACATTCCTGTCTGTTTGTTTTAAGTTCTTAGGAATGCCCGAAGGGACCAGCAGCTGATAAGCAAAAGAGTTATCCAGGATATTGAAGAACAGGAGTGGGGAGGACTGGAACATGGGTCTGAAGCTGTGGAGCATGAGAAGGTAAACACTCTTGCATTTTGGGAAGGTAATTACTCTTGCATTTTGGTTAGCAATAGAATATTGTATTTATTACAGCAGGCAGTGCCTCTAGCCTTTTGATTTTACATATTATAGTTCCTTTCTTTACTGGCTGGTAATGCTGCTGCATTGTCTCTTCACTAAAGAAGGGTGGTGGTCCATTCTTTGAAAATGTAACACTGATTAAAAGGTTGAAAAAGAAGCACTTCTTCTGCATAACAATGTTTATGTTTAAAAGGTAAAAAAAATGTGTGTATGACATTACTTGCGTAATATGCTGTATTGTAATAGATCATCCAACAGTTTTTATTTAACAATACAGAGCATGGCAAGATAGCAGTGGTTTGTTTTGAATTGTAGCGTTTTCAGAGTGATAACAAGTGAGTGGATGTTTTCACTGCAAGCTGCTTCAACTGTGGTAAAATTGATCAGCTGCCAGTGGGAAGCAAGTATTTCATACATTTCTCTCAAAGCTGTATGTAGTGGAACAAGACATCTAAAAGACTGGTGTACCATGTTGTAAATTAATTATGTAGTAATTAGTTGAAAGATACTATTTTTGCTTTGGTCAGGAGTAGTTTGTAATTTAGAAACTGCCTAATGTCATGGAGTCTTATGTGATTGCAGTGAATAGGAAACTTTGAGGTTGCTTGTGGTATTTGTTGAGCCGTTGCCTGGATACTTGATGTAGATAATGCTTCATTTAACCAGTAAAGTATACGTGTTAAAAATGGATTGCCAGAAAACTAGATTTTCATCATTAGAGCACTGTTGCAGCAGTGTAAAGCTATAAGGGATGTATACTGCCGAGGATAGAATGTCCATCCTGTATACAAAAGCTTTGGGGTCCTTCCACATACATTTTATATCCAAGGACATATGAGTCCATGCTGGTATAAAAAGTACATACTGGCATCAGAATTTATAACTTGTTTTTCCATTGAAGAGTTCAGTCAGGTGCTAGTCTACACTTTGACTTCAGTTTTCCACAGTCGTCTGGTATGTTAGCTTCTGGGCAGATAAGTTCCCTACAGCGGACTTTCTTTTTACTTTTTTGACTAAAATTTGTGGTACAAATGTTATCTTATATCTAGCAGAAAAGATAAATGTCTGTGTTAACAAATCCCATACAAAGATTTCCTTGTGGCCTGTATTTTTTTTTGTCTAGCAGAATCTCATGATGCCCATTCCAATGAGATTTGGGGTCCAGGAAAGTAAATACTGTGGGAAGAAATAGCCAGAGAATTGTTATGGCTAGGCTTGTATAGGCCCTAGGGCCAATAGCCTAGTACCAACCTATGAAGCTATTTGTCTCGGATTCACCCCCTAAGATAATTTTGTAGTCTGCTTAACAGCATCATCCATATTCCTGGAATACGATTCCATGAAAACTATGACTTGGTCTTGCTTGACAACCATTTCTTCTTCGTAAGTCATCCCCCCTCAGGTGAAGAAGAAATAATGAACTGCCAAAGAGGATTCTGAGAGGCTACCCTGCCTTTGGCCTCTCTTATGGTCAGTGACTGACTCTTACTATGACCATAATCATTAGTCTAATGTTCCTGACCTTTCCATTGTTGCCCTGTGGAATGCCACTAAGGGTCAGGAAACAGGCATGTCCTCCAAAACTTGCCATTAGGCAGTTGCTGAGAAAGCAGAACACTGCTTTTCTCTGAAGGGAAAGGCAGAATACCTCGGGTCTTAATTTATGGAGGTCTAGACATCTGATACCCCTAAAACCATCACTGTAGATACTCTGAAAAAAAAAGGCATCTTTCAGCACCTTCCAGGCTATGTATTCTAAATGGATAAATCGTAAATGGTATCGTTTTGCTGAAGGGCTTTTTAGAGCAATTCACTGTTTTCAGTCATTTTCTCCAGTTGTCTGTCAATTACAGAGGAAACATTCCCTATCATCTTCTGAGGGAGATTGTCATTTAGAACATCTCATTTTTTTGTTAGAATATGTTTGTAGGTGAGGAAGAGCTGAAAGGAAGGATCAACCCAATAAGAAACATAGAGGAGGAAGATTTCCAGTTTTGCAAACTCAGAATTTTTTTCAAGCAGTTCTTTAATTCTCATGTTTTATCCCTAAATACACATCTCTTCTAACTTTTCTGGAAGATGATATTTATGGTAACCTTTTAAAATCTTGTCTCTCACATTGCATAGTTTTTAAATATGGAGACCAAGTTATACAAAAATCCAGACTTACACATACTAAGGCAGAGGTTGACATTTCTCAGAATATTCCTTTTCCCCCAAAGTATGTGGGTCTTGCTACTATATCATGGGTATGGGGGATTGCCTTGCAAAAAAAAAAAAAAAAAAGCAAGTTTAAAGGAAAAGAGAAATGATTGTTATTTCCTGTTCTCCTGTATTTTCAGACTTTTTAGTCTTTCTGGACTCTGCATTGTGATTCTCGAGTTTTCAATAGGGAGATATTTATAAATTAATATATCAGCTGTAATGTAGTGTTACAGTTCATGCCTCGCAATGTGTCAGAATGTCATAAAGCTGAAGTGAAATATGAACAGAAACTGTTGTCATAAATAGTATTCTTTCTTTAAGCTAGACTGATACATTTCTGTATTAGCTATTGAGACTTCCTGCAGGAGTTGTTAGTGAGCGGCTATTCTATAAAAATGGTGTATAAAAGTAGGGCCAGCCTATTGGTTAGAGTTTTCCTCTCAGTGCGGGGTGGGAGGGCTTTGTGCTTGGAACAGTGTTACTAGGTGATTTGTTACAGCAAAGCAAAATATATTCGAGAACCACTTGAAGAAAGCAGGACATTATTAACTAGGAATCCAGAAAGAAGCTGATTGAAAGCATCTTTGGACTGTGTCAAAATGGGTATGAAGGACTGTTATATTTCTGTGTTGAACCAACAGAACAGGACCTTTGTATATTTTCTTTTGTTTCAAGTTATTATACAAAAAGAGTTTGCACCAAATGTTTCCTTCTTTTTATTAAAACTACATTGCTTTACAGATGGATGGCTTCTGCTGCATTATGTCATTTCACATTCATAGGCGACAGGCATATTGACTCCATTTCGTCCATACCAAAAAGGAGCCTGAATTATATCTTTTGCTGCTTGAAAGACAATTAACTGAGCAAGGTTTTCATCAGATGGAGAGAAAATTAGACCTGTAGTGTGGAATTGGAGCTTCAGATAGAAGGTCTGTGTGTGTCCTTTGCCAGGATAGTGACTGTGGAGGAACTGCTTTAGACTGTTGCTGTTGTAGCTAAGGGGGCTGGTGGCAGTTGCAAAGTCTATGGTGATGCCAAATTTGGTTCTACCTATTAAGCAACTAACCAGTGAAGAAGCCCTTGTGCCTTTGAACAATACGACTACCAGGAGGAATGGGACTTGACTGTCTGTGCTAGAATCCTGTCAGCCTAGATTACAAAAGAGCCTTCAAAAGCCTTCATGGACATAGGAGTCTAAATGTCAGGTCTGTGATAAAGTTAAAAAAAACAAAAAAACAAAAAAAAAAACACTGCTGGCTTACTCTGGTGTTATCTGTGAGATGGAGACTCAGTTTCATACATGGACATCATCTTTTTACAAACCGGTAAGACCTCAGTATTATTTAAAATGTTTATGTTAAAATCATGAGGGTCAAAACACTAAAAGTAAAAATGATAACTTACCTACTGATGAGTTTAAAATGGCCTTTCTCACTACATTAAGAAAGGGTGCTTTCAAGCTGTCTTTAAGGACACAAATTTTGGTGTACTGGTAAAGAAAGCTTGTTACTCATTGAAACTGTATTAAAAACTGAACACTCTAAACTTCATTTCTGTTTGTTACTAGAAATTAACACAACTGTAAACATACTCTGTTTTAAATGTTGAAAAATGGGTCACATAGCTAGATTTTGTAGTGGTAATAATAAAACTGTTCTGTCAGTTATAACCAATAGAAACCATACTGCTAATGATTTTGCACTTAATGGAATGTGATAAGATTATCTAACTGAATAGTTGAGTCAGGTGTACTGCCGTGATGGCTGCACACTGAGTAACAACTTAAGTCTAGCTCTCCCAGTGTAAAAACAGAAACTTAGTAGAAGCCAGTAGATTTGTACTCCTGGGTAAATTTTAGTTACTGACTAGTAAGTGCACTGCCTGGATGCCAGGGAAAAAAGAAATACAGAGAACCTAAAGGAAAATCAGCTTCAAAAACATGCTGGCTATGCCCTTGCAACTCCCACTCTAATATCACCCACCCCATCCAACCACTACCTTTCTTTCCACTCCACTAACTACCTTGATTATAGCAAGCTCAGATGCTCATAAGCCTAGTACTTATACAGCAGGAACTTCTTATTTTAACATTTGTTAATGTATGTTATGTACTTCACAGATAAAGATTCTAGTTGTCTACTGATGTAGTATGTTCTTCATCTGTAAATATGTTGTAAGTAATTGCTATGTAAATTGTTAATCGCTATGTAATCCAATGTAACTACTGTCTGTTTATTTTAACTGTGGAGCTTTTCTCCCCGGGCCTCCGCTGAAAATGGGCCTATGTCCAGTCGGACACTCCCGGTCAACAAATACAAATAAATAAATAAATAAATAAATAAATTAATGGAGTGCAATACAAAGGAAATGAAAGGCTTCCAGAGTGGAGTAATATGTAGTAAGAGGGAATGGGAGGGCCTAACATCAGGAATGCAGCCTCTTGAGAATTTAGACTGGCTGAGGCTGAACTAAGTGTTAGTCCTGTCTGTTCTGCAGTCAGACTATATTCTCACACGTCAGTCATTGTGGTGAGTACACACAATTTCTGTGTCATTTTATTAAGATATCTTGTATCTTGCTGACTAACACTGTTTTCCCTTTCCACCGCCTTTTTTTAAGATCCAGCATTTAAAGTATTTGTTAAGAATTACAGGAATAACAAATGTTGCAAGATTTCACTGGCAAAATTTCTTTACCACTCGTACTGTAGGGGCCTTTTTTTGTGCAAAAGCTCCATTCCCTTCCACTAACTATCAGGGCTAACAACATGTTTGAGTGATTTGATGAGTAATATATACATATACATACACACGAGATCATAGGAGGTTACTAGGCTAATGGCCATGGGGCCCTTACAAGCTTAGCCAAGTTAAATCCTTGTTCCCTCTAGAGATATGATTAATGATTACAAGCTGATCAAAATCAGCACCGACTGCCCCTATCCAAGAGGGACACAGATGAAACCCCTGGGATGAATTTGTGGTTTCCCATCCAGTTATCCAAGTTGCATTTAAATGGGGTCAATGAGGGACTCAGTTTAACCTGAACTGGAAGTTTGTTCTAGAGGAGAGGTAACCTGTGTGAGACATAGCTGTCTCTCCAGCAGGTCCTGTTGATGTCACAGGCTGGGTCGCCTTTGAGTAGTCTGTACAATACAAGGTACAGTGACAGTGATTTCAGTCTTTCCACATATGACTTATGCTGAAGGCCTTGAATTTTCTTCATGAGAAACCTTTAAGGTGTCTGAAATTGCTGCAGATGCCTCATAAGGTACATGCCAAATGGAGCATTGTACTGTATTATTGGCCTGATGAGGGAAGAGTAAAGGGGGGGTTATAACCTCTTTTGTTTTGGAAGCTATGCCTTTACTTATGAGGTGAGCAATGTAGAAGGCCTTCCTAACCACTGTGGAGACATGGTGCTCAAAGGTAAGGTTGCTGTTTACCTATGTGCCCAAATCTCTCACCAATGATTTAGAGCTTAGGGCGTTGCTATTAATATGTTCAGGATGCTCATGTCGACCTGGCTGGAGAGACTGTAGGTATTGTACACACCATGTCCACACTCTTTCAGTGCTCCAACATCTGCTGCACATATGTCCCCCTAATCCAGTACTGTACGGCCACCCAGTGTCAGTATCAGGGAGAGAACTAGAAGGACCAGGGTATGGCTGAGTGACTACTAGAAGTTCTAAACTGCAAGAGGCTTAGAGGATGAGACTTTTTTTTGGTACCTCAGAGGCTCAGCTGAATGTCTGTCAGGACAGTGAAGCACAACAGTGAGAAACTTCAGATGGAACACAAGCAGATGACTAAGTGAAAATGCATCTGTCTGGGACTTTGCCTCTATAACCACCAAGGGGAAGCGCTACTGCGCTGTAGTGCTCGGTGGTGCACACCGTGCAAATGTGGGCAATAAATAGCAATGAAATTAAATGGATTTAAAACACTCTAATCAATGGTAATGCACAAGACTGGGCCCTGGACCAACAATCACCACTCAGGTGGGTCATTAGCTACACTCTTCTCTCACAAGGGCGCAGGGGGATGGCCGTGTTTTGTGGAGAAAAGCTAGATTAGTGCTCTGGTCTAGGGTCCAGCAAATCTGAACCACGTCTATGCTAGGCTAAAAAGTGCAGGTGACAGCAAATATACAGTTCAAAAATAACAGCACACAGAAAAAAACAGTACAAGAAGTCCAGATCAAGTAAAGTGGTACTTATTTTGCAATAGAAAGCAGTGGATGCTTTGGATAACACAGTAGACCAGTTGCAAGTTGTTTAGCTTTGTGCAGCTCTGCTAAACTGAGTGCCAACCCTTGCAAGCATGGGCAATAAATAGCAACAAAATTAAACTGATTTAAAACACACTAACCAGTGATAGTGCATAAGACTGGGCCCTGGGCCAACAATGTAATGTGTGTGTATGTGTGTATAAAACTGCTTTCAGAAGACATTTCTTCATTTGATTTTTGTTAGTGTTAACAGTAACTGTATTAGGCCCTTCTTTTCTTTCTATTGTCCCAGGCATCTTGATTGTACCACTTACTTGGGCAATTTGCTCCAGGTGTTGACAGCTTTTTCTGTGAAATACTATTTCTTAAACTCTCATAACCCATCTCCCTTTCACATGCCACCCCCAGCCCTTATCATTCAAATCTTTCTTTCTCGCTTGTCTGCTGAAAAGGAATTGTGTATTTATTCTCTCAATGGCTAATTTTCTCATGATATGTATTATGTAGATGCTCATCTGCCTAAGTCTCATATCACAAACACTCCATTGTAATTACTGTTTTGGTAACATTTTTGCTGTTTGCATTTTACCAGTCTAACATGATTTCTTATATTTACAAGCCACAAATGGGAAAGAAATGTGATTTCCCCACCAGAATGGCAAATTTGTAACCAACATTATTAAAGAATTTTTGCAGAGCGGCCAGTCCTCCCCACCTCCCAGCATGGTGGCTATGCCTTCGACACCCCTGCTACCTATATGCACTAACTCCAAGTCACTGCACTGCAATCTAAGATGGGCTGTCCTCTGAGATACCACAGCCTGAGACTTGGTCTATTCCCATTTCTCACTTCATTCTGATTGCTCTGATGATCTCACTTATACTCTTGGAATTAGAATAAGGACCTGTTTAACCTCCTGTCTTATGTGTAACTGCCAGCAGTGGACTCATTACTATAGATGCAACCATACCAAAGCTCGGCAAAGTGGAAGGATGACCTCAGCATTGCTGAAGTCTACTGTCCAAGCTATATACCACAGTTTCCCTTTGACCATCACCAGTGACCTTTCAAACTACATGGAATGATTCAGCTTAGAGGTATGACCTCATTATTGTTGTCATCTCCTAACCTTCCTAGAGTCACGAAGTATGAATGCGTTCT
Source organism: Protopterus annectens (assembly GCF_019279795.1). Lineage (NCBI taxonomy): Eukaryota > Metazoa > Chordata > Ceratodontiformes > Protopteridae > Protopterus > Protopterus annectens. The sequence continues at coordinate 1,080,696,225 of NC_056733.1, forward strand.
ATGAATTTGTCCTAATCCTGACTGATGCATGTTTGTCCTCCATTCCTGTTGCACCATATCTAGATCCACTGAGACCACACTGCAAAGTCTTTATATCAGCAGTAAGCATGTTGTATGAATGCGTTCTATGAATTTTTCCTAATCCTGACTGATGCATGTTTGTCCTCTAGTCCTGTCTCACCATATCTAGCTCCACTGAGACCACACTGCAAAGTCTTTATATCAGCACGCCAGTGTTACATACGATACAGTATATTAACGAGTACTGGTTTCAGCATGGAATCTTGCTGCAGTTCCACTGCTTAACAACTTCTTTTCCCTGACGGATGTCCCCACTCCTTATTATGTTTTCTGGACAAGTAAGCCAGCTTTCTCTCTCTCTTATCTTTTCATCTAACACCAAACTAACTTTAATTTACAGTAAGGTAGTATGAGGCTTTTTCACTGCTATGAAAAGAGCAAATGCAGGTAATACAAAGCATAAATTGTTCTTAATATTACTAATTAGTATGTGACTTAATGATGCATCTGTTTCTCGTTTTTTTTTTATAGGTTTTACAGATGTTCAAGGCAATCCAACAGGGCACAGGGGACAGGACTAGTGCACTCAGATGCCTTCAAAAAGCCCTTAAAAACTGTGAAGCAAGAAAAAGTTTCATCAGGTAATAGGTGTTGAGGTTTGCTGCCAGTGGTGTGAGATGGGACTATTTTATCTTTGCGTGCATGTGTGTACAGTGTGAATGTGTGTGTGTGGGGGAGTTTACTTATAACTTGTAAGGGAGCATTTGGACTCTATATACTGAGGTCAGACTTGCTGCCTGTCTTTAAGAAATAAACATTCACTTAAAAAATACTTGCCTAAATCTCACTGTTGTTTTACTCTTTGTAGAGGGACTTGCAGTGATGTAGGAAGAACAAGACTCCTCAGACTTTAGACTTATGCTTACGAACACTGCTAGAAGTTGAAAATTAATGCAAAGCATTTTCTAATCCAAACAAGCCCCGCATATCTATTCAGAGCTTACTTCTCCAGATTACTTGTATTATTCTGCTGTGCTGTTTTGAAATGCAGACTTAATTCTGTTTGACTGGCACTTTAATACCATAGCAGTTCAGGGTACGGTTGTGTTTACTTCATCATTTTCTAGAAACGTACATATATATTTAGTCACAGTGTTCTACAAGTGAATGGTGTCCGAAGGACAGGGTATCATCCTACTCTGGCCTTTATGATATACCAGAAAGTTGGGCATCCAAGAAGAGCTTTGTTAGTATATGCATATGTATAAAGTATGGCTTGAACTATAACTTGAAATTTGTCTGTAAGTGATCCATTGCTTATTGTCACCTGCAATCCCCACAAGGATGTGGTACTATGAGGTGCAGCATAATGGGTCTAGTACTAAATTTCAAAATTTCACAAGTCCGAATTTCTTATGGTCGAGACTATAAGATTGAATTTGTGAAAGTTCAAAATTTAAAGAAAAAAAAGTTTTGCACCCCCACCCCTCTTCTAACTTAATATACCAACTCCCGAGATCGCACTCCAGTGAGGTAAAACGTAAATATATGGTTCTGTGCTGTATGCCGATCTCCATTTAAATGGTTTGAACTTTCAAAAGTACGCTCTTATGGTGTCAACCTTAAGAAATTCAAGAAATTTGAACTTGTGAAAGTTTGAAATTTAGTAGACCCATATATATACATATATAGATATATATATATATATATATATATATATATATATATATATATATAGATATATATAGATTTATATATATATATATATATATATATATATATATATATAGATATATAGATATTTAGTTTATATAGCTATAGATGATATAGCTATATCTATCTATATATATATATATATATATATATATATATATATATATATATACATACATACACACACACACACACACACACACACACACACACACACACACACCCGTATATATATATAAATATATATATATATATATATGTGTGTGTGTATACATGTATGTACACATACTATATATAGTGTTTCCACAGTACTGTCACATCAGTCAGTTTTACTTCAGAAGGAGATGGTTATTTCTACATGGCCCTGTATTTATACATTGTGACATGAAGGTCTGCATTACTGAATTCTATACGTAGTCCTGTTGTTCATACATATAGTTCAGAAATTTCACATTATACATATAGCAGTGCATTTCTGAATTTGCACATGTAAGAGGGTGGCTTTACCAATGCATGAAATACAGTTCTGGGGCATTCATAGGTTCATAGGTAGGTACTAGGCTATCAGCCCTAGGGCCCATACAAGCCTAGCCAAAAAATGTACCCTGGCTTTCGCCACCCAAGAAAATTATTTTCCTGTGCCCCTGTCGAGCAGAGCCACAGAAGTGATCCCCGGGGTGAATTTCCCATTTCCCATCCAATCATCAAGATTTTTCTTGAAGAGTGCTAATGAGGAGCTCTGTTTGACATAGATAGGTAGTCTGTTCCAGAGTATGGGAAGTGTCTGGGACAGGAATCTATCCCTCCAGCATGTTCTGTTTATTGTGGTGACAAGGTTTAGGTCCCTAGAGCATGTAGCTCGGAGGGATTGGGATTTCTTTAAGTGGAGCATGTCCAACAGCTCTGGGTTTGACATAGCTTTGTCGCCTCTGAGTAGGCGATATGCGATGGAGTAAAGCTGTAGTTTTTTTTGAGACGGTCTGCATAGGGCATCTGTTTGAGGCCAGTAATCCTCTTTGTGAGGTATTTCTGTGGTCTTTCCAGTTGTTGTAGATGTCTTGTGAGGTACATACCAAAAGGGGCGTTGTACTATATAATGGGTCTAATGAGTGATGAGTAGAGGGGAACAATGACCTCTTTTTTTCTGGATGAGAATCCTTTTGTGATGAGATGAGCCACGTAGAAGGATTTCCTGACCACTGTGGCGATGTGATTATCAAAGGAGAGACTACTGTCCACCTGTGTCCCAAGGTCTCTTACCACATTTTCGGCATTAAGTAGACTACCAGCTATGTGGTAGTTCATGGGTACAGAGTTTTTACCAAAGGGGATGACAATACACTTTTTGGTATTGAGCTTCAGGCCATGGCTTTGACACCAGGTATCTGTCTCAGTGATGCCCTTTTGTAGTTTGTCCACATCGTTAGGAGTTTCGATTATGGCTCCTAGTTTGCAGTCATCTGCAAACTTTGTTAATAAAGACCTTCTGTGTTGGCCTGCACTTCAGAGAAGTAGATACCAAACAGGAGAGGATCCAGGACTGAACCCTGTGGTACTCCACTTGTCACTGGTCTGATGTCGGATTTGGAATCCGCTACTTTCACAGTGTGGGTTCTGTCCGTGAGCCAGTTAGCAACCCATCTTGTGACATAGGGATTTATACCTAGTTTAGTGAGCTTATCTATAATTCCAGAATGGGGGATGGTGTCGAAAGCCTTGGCGAGATCTAGATAAGCTGTGTGAACCATTTTACCCTCATCTATGGCTTTGGTGACTGCTTCAAAGAAGTCAATCAGGTTTAGGAGACATGATCTGCCTTTTACAAATCCAAACTGGGTAGGTTCCAGAGTTTGGAGATTACCAATGTCTTTGTTTATGAGTTCCACGATGATACATTCCATGGCCTTGCAGACCAGGCTCGTCAGGCTAATGGGGCGGTAGTTCCCGGGGTCCGTTGTGGCTCCCCCTTTGTGGAGTGGGATAACCGTCGCGGTGCACTATTCAGTGGGTACAAAGCCTGAGGTGAGGCTATGATTGAACATGGTACTTAGGTAGGGTACTAGTTCATTCTGTAGTTCGTGTAGAACACAGCCTGGGATATTGTCAGGTCCCATGGATGCTGTGTTCTTGCCTTTGGAGAGTGTGTTTTTTACCTGTGCAGCCGTGATTATAGGAACTTTGCATTCTTCCGGTATAGAGATGGGCCCTCTAGGGCGTGAGAGGGGGGTAAAGTTAGCACTGAACCTATCTGCTAGGATGTTGGCAATATCAGTTGGTTCTGTATATTTAGTACCATTGTGCTGTAACTCAGAGCAGATCTGAGTGTTCCATTTAGATTCTAAACATAGCTATAGAATGCTTTGTGGTTGTCTTTAGAGTCAGTGGCAATTTTGTTTTCGTAACTAGCTTTGGAGGATTTTATGAGGGATCTCAGCTTCTTACTGAGGTTGACCAGGGAATTCCTCCAGTCATGGGATTTTACTCTTTTTTGCAACAGTTTCTTTCTTCTGTTGTAGAGTTTGTTTATGGCAGAGGACCACCAGATTGGCTTCCTTTTTTTGGAGGATAACATCTTGGTTCTATTAGGGATAGCATGAACCATGCACTCGTGTAAGTGCTTATAAAGTGCATTTGTGTAGGATTCGGCAGTCATACCTCTATTGTCCGTCTGCATGGGTGTCATGAAGTTTGCCACTTCTGTCTTAAGAAGTGTGAAGTTGGCTTTGGATAAGTTTTTTATGATGGTTTCCCTAATTGGGGGTAGGGGTGGGATGTGGATGTCTAGGCTGATTAGCTTGTAGTCGGATCTGACCAACAAGGAATTGACCTCTGGTGTGGAACACCGGTTTCCCATGTTGGTAATGACCAGGTCTAGGATATTGCCACCCCTGGTGGGGGTGTGAATAAGTTGATCCAAGGCGTTGGAATTTATGAATTCTAGAAAACGTTGAGCAAAAGAGTTGGTACATGAGTAGATGTTCTTCATCTCACATTGCTGCAGTCATAACTTATGGGTAGTCCGCTGTCCTCGGTCGGCCCGAATACCAAAGTATTAGGCTGACGTCGGTCATGGGCGCTCAGATCTGACGTCAGAGCGTCAAGGTATTAAAGCGCATGACCGACGTCATTTCCTCAGTCTTTTTTGCCGCATGGTCCGAAGCAGAAGCAGCGTTTGCAAGTGCCATTCGGCGTTCTGAAATTTTCGTATTCTGAGTTTCAGACCGAAACCAAGTTGGGCTAAGTACCCCGTTGGGGAATATTTTTGTTTTTTCTTACCTCAGTTAATTCAGGATGTCAGAAAAAGTGAATAATTGTATTTCTTGTGGGAAACAGATACCGCATAGGGATTACCACTCTCTTTGTATTCCTTGTTTGGGACCTGAGCACGATGTAGTAGGGTGTCGCTTTTGTGCTAGATTTAATAAGCGCACCATTAAACGTAGGTTAGATTGTGCTAGGCTTGTCTTCGGTAAGCGGTGTAATTACAATATGCCATCGGATCCTCCGACGCCCGCTACCACGAAGAAGCGCAAAGATAAATCTTTAAAGTCCAAGCAGGATGACTCGTCCGTTCCGGACGCCGGTTCTTTAGACACTACGGTGGATTCGGTTGAACCGGCCGAGGTTTCAACTGAGTCTCAGGGGGAGACGTTGGTTTTGCAAGATGTGGCCTCTCAGGAGTCAGGACAGGCTGAGGGGGCCTCTCAGGTTGCTGTTCTCCCTTCTTTGCCTAAGGTGGTTAGGCCTTCTCCTTCTGTCTCTAAGGTACCTTCCAAAGGCAGGCCTGGTTTGCCTACCACAGGTGTCAGTCCTAGTTCTGCAGGTTCTGTGCCTAAAAAACACATGCTTAAAATGGCAGAAGATTTAATTACTTTAATCAGGGGTTCTATGCCCCCTCCTGATAAGAGGCCTAGGGTGGAGCCAGAAATGGAAAGTTTGGAGCAGGCTTCAGATTACTCAGGGTCTTCGGCTGAAGACATTCAGGATTTTCCTCCTTATTCTGATTCAGACGCAGAGGATTCCACTCCTTCTGCTTCTCCTCCAGAGGATTTTTCTTTTTCAGAAACCCTGCATTCTATGAGGGAGCATTTTAAATGGGAAGGTCAGGATTTCTCAGATTCCCGGAAGAGGCTTAGGGAATTTTTGTTTTTACCACAGCATAGGCCCTTGGCTATACCTCCTGTTTTGGATGTTGTTCAAGACGTTTTCTCTGAGGCTTCCCTTAATCCAGACTCTTTGCCTCCTGCGCCAGTTAAGCCGGATAGGTATTACAGGGTGCCTGAGGCTCATAAATATCTGTATAAGAGCCCTAGGGCCAACCCAGAAACTATTAGCCAGGGACCTAAGGGTGTCAGGGCTTCTGTTGTAAAGAATCCAGTTCCTATGGATAAGGATGCTAGAGCTTTGGAAAGGTGGGGTAAGAAAGTGTATACCTCTTCCACTTTAGCAATAAGGGCTTTGAATTGCCAGTTTCATATGTTGCAGTACCAGAATTTTCTCCTTACTCAGTTAAAATCTAAAGTGGATGCTTTGGCAGAGGGCATAGAGTGTAAGGAATTACAGGATTTGGTACATGCCTCTGATCAGGTGGGTAAGCATGCTTTGCAGTGTGGTTTTGATGCTTTACAGGCTTCTTCCAGGGTGGCTGCCACTGGTTCAGTTATTCGCAGGCACGCCTGGCTTAAGGATCAGTATTTGTCAGAGCATGTTAAAGCTAGGATTTTAGATGCTCCTTTGCAGTCTGAAGTTTTGTTTGGTTCTCCTGTGGAGTCTGTCTTAAAGAAAATGGAAGACAAGGCTAAGTCTATGCAGACTGTTAAGGATTTTTTGCAGGTGCAGCCCCCTAAGTTTAGCAGGAACTGGCCTGCTAAGGGTTGGACTTACCCTTCTTCTGATTCGCAGTCTAGGGGTAGATCTAGACGTGGTAGGGGCAGAGCTCAGAGTTCTTTCAGGCCTAGACCATGGAGTTCACCAGCACAATCTACAGGTGAGGGCAGGGGCCAGTCTTTTCGTAAACAGGCCCAATGACCTGCATCTCCAGCTGCCAGATCCTTCCTGTCTGGCAGCTCCTTTGGGAGGAAAGTTGGCACTCTTCAAGCAAAATTGGTTTCTAGTCACCCAGGACAAATGGGTGTTGGACATTATAGACAGAGGCTACAAGTTTTATTTCCACACATTGCCTCCTTTCAAAGGCATGCCAGACGTTCCTCCTCAGCAAAAGGTAGAGGCTCACAAACAGATTTCTTTACTTCTTCAAATGGGGGCTATACAGCAGGTCCCTCTGTCAGAAGTGGGCCTCGGATTTTACTCTCGCCTATTTCTTGTACCAAAGAAAGGAAACACTTGGAGGCCAATCTTGGATTTATCTATCCTCAACACATATCTGGACATTCCAAAATTCAAAATGTTGACGTTGCAACAACTTCTGCCTCTGTTGGGCAAAGATCACTGGATGGTAACTCTGGATCTCAAAGAGGCTTATCTTCATGTTCCTATCAGGCCCAGTTGCAGGAGATTCCTGCGTTTTGGCTGGGACTTTACACGATCAGTCCTCTGCATTGCCCGTTGGCTTAGCTGGTGCACGAAGGGCATTCACAAAAGTTCTGGCTCCAGTGATAGCCTTCTTCAGGTTAAGAGGAATACAAATTTATCCTTATTTGGACGATTGCCTGATTCTTGCTCAAGACAAGCACGAGCTTCTTCACCATCTACAGTATGTTATGACAGTGTTAAGGTCCCTAGGGTATTCTGTGAACGAAACAAAGTCCAGTCTAGTACCCTCTCAGGAAATGTGCTTTCTGGGTGTGAGACTGAATACAGCTTCCCAGATGGCCTTTTGACCCCGGACAAGCAAAAGAATCTTACACTTTACTTCCATCAATTGTCTCTACGGTCCAGGCTGACTGCAAGGACAGTCCTTCAAGCCTTGGGGTTCATGGCATCTTGTATTCTGGTGCTTCCCAATGCCAAACTGCATATGAGGAAGCTACAATGGTATCTCAAAATGTTTGGACACAACACTGCCAAGATCTGGACACTGTCATTCAGATAATACCTTGCATTCAAAAGGAATTTTTGTGGTGGGCTCAGGAATGTCACCTAAACAAGGGACTCTCTGTGACCCGACCAGGGGCGAGTCAGATTTTAACGACGGATGCCTCGGACAAGGCTTGGGGAGCACACCTCAATGGAAAATGGGTTCAAGACACGTGGCCTGCCAGACTTCAACATTTACATATCAACTTGAAGGAAATGTTAGCAGTCCAGTTTGCATTGATGGCTTTCAAGGATTTACTTCTCCCAGGGCAGGTGTTGATTCAAACAGACAACACAACTGTCATGTGGTACATCAACAAGCAAGGGGGAACCCATTCGTACCCTCTTTGCAGGCAAGCTATGATTTTGTGGGAGACTGCTCTCAGTTTGCAACTCACTCTTCAAGCAAGGTTTCTGCCAGGAGCACAGAACTCCTTAGCAGATGTTTTGAGCAGACGGATAGTGGATCCCCACGAGTGGAAATTGGATCCTCATGTATTTCGACAGTTGACAATGATATGGGGGACTCCAGACATAGATCTGTTCGCTTCTCCACTAAATTTCCAGGTGCCAAAGTTTTGCACAAAGATGTTTCATCCCACAGCTTGGAAAGTGGATGCTCTATCATTCAGTTGGAGCAATCTTCACGTCTATGCCTTTCCGCCTCTGCCTGTACTTCCAAAGGTTCTCTTGAAGGTCAGACAAGACAAGCCCTCCATGATTCTAATAGCTCCAGACTGGCCTCAACAGCACTGTTACCCTCTGCTGAGGAGTTTAGTACGGGAACCTCCTTACCCTTTACCTTTGATTCCACACCTTTTGACTCAGGAGGGCAATCATTTCCTCAATGTCAGGATTCAGTCCCTGCATCTAACAGCCTGGCATATTCTGTTCTAGAACCTGGAGGGTCGCAGCTTCCTCAACAAGTTTTGAATGTTATTTTGGAGGCCAGGAGGCCTAGTACAAGGAAAGTTTATGCTGATAAATGGAGGAGATTTTTTATTTGGAGCAAAGCAAAGAGCTTTGATGTTTCCAGGCCTGATTTGAGTGTTTCTCTTCAATATCTTACAGAATTATTGGACAAGGGTTTGTCTTTCTCCTCTATAAAGGTTCATGCTGCAGCCATTTCTGCTCACTATGACTGTGACCCACCATTATTCTCTCATCCTTTGTTTAAGCAATTCCTTAGAGGGGCAAAGAACATAAGACCCCCGCGTAGAGCTCCTACTCCTGCCTGGGATCTCAATTTTGTGTTGGAAAAACTTACTTTACCTCCTTTTGAGCCTGCAGCTACGGCTGAGTTAAAGTTTTTGTCTTGGAAGACTGCTTTTTTGTTGGCCATTACGTCTGCTAGAAGGGTTTCTGAATTACAGGCTCTAATGGCAGTTGAACCCTTCCTAATTTTTCATAAGGACAGGGTATCTCTGCGTACTAACCCTACTTTTATGCCTAAAGTGGTTTCAAATGTGGCCTTGAACCAATCTATTCATTTGCCTACTTTTTATGCAGATCCCCAAAATAAAGGGGAGAAAATTTTGCACACTTTGGATATTCACAGGCAGTTGCGTTATTACTTGAGCAAGACTAAAGGGTTCAGACAGTCTCAGCAGTTGTTTGTTTCTTTTGCTTTGGGTTCTCAGGGGAAACCTGTTTCAAAACAAACTATTTCTAAGTGGATTGGCCTTTGTATTGCTTTTTGTTATTCTCATCATGGTAAGGAGATTCCAGCTGGAATCAGGCCTCACTCTACTAGGGCTACTGCCACTTCTACTGCTTTTTTAAGGGGGGTAGCTACTAAAGATATTTTGGAAGCAGCTACTTGGAGTTCAGTGCACACTTTTTCTAAACATTACCATCTTCCTCTTTATTCCAAATCTAGGGCTGGATTTGCCACTGCAGTCTTACAGGGCATTTTGGCAGCTCCCAATGCTTTATGATTTTGCCAGCCTCCCTTTACCTCTGCTTTGGGATTCTACCCATAAGTTATGACTGCAGCAATGTGAGATGAAGAACATAGTACAGTTTTGTACCTACCATAAATGTAGATGTTCAAGATCCACATTGCTGCAGTCCAATTACCCTCCCTCCTTCCCCTCTGTAGTTTGGAGTGGTTGTATGGTTTGGGTTGTAGCTGTTTTTTGTACATGGTTTTAGGGAGTTATTCTATTTTTGGCTGTGGCCTTTATTTTTAGGGCCTTCTGACATCTGGGGCAAGAAAAGACTGAGGAAATGACGTCGGTCATGCGCTTTAATACCTTGACGCTCTGACGTCAGATCTGAGCGCCCATGACCGATGTCAGCCTAATACTTTGGTATTCGGGCCGACCGAGGACAGCGGACTACACATAAGTTATGACTGCAGCAATGTGGATCTTCGAACATCTACATTTATGGTAGGTACAAAACTGTACTTTTTCCCAGTTAATGGTGGGGTAGTTGAAATCGCCCATTATTAGGGTGTTGGGTTGTACCCTAATACTTTCCAGTGTCTCAAGAAATGAGGAGTGTGAATCCTGGGGCATGGTGGGAGGTCTGTAACAAGCTACAATTTGGATTGCGGTCTTGCCCAGAGTTAGTTGCACTTGGATAATCTCGGATGCATTATGCTGTGCAACTAGCCTGGAGGTGTGGATATCCTTAATGAATATGGACACGCCTCTGCCTTTAGTGCTTCTTTCTGGGTTAGGTGGCCGAAAGGTGTGGTATGAATTGAAGCCTGGTAATGTAGGGGTGCTCTCTGGATCTTTGAACCAGGTCTCTGTCACTGCACAGATGTCAATGTTCTCCATTTTAAGGAGTGCCTCGAGTGAGTGCATTTTGAGGTTTAGACTTCTAGCACTGAGTAGCATTACCTTCAGATTTTGCTTGCTTGTACCTGTTACGCTGGTGAATTTGTCATTTGAACCTTGCCTAAAAAAGGCACTATAGGGGTGGCAAGAGCCTTAGCCAGTATCCGGAATCCTAAGGGCGACAGGTGCAGGCCATCTCTGGCAAAGCATCGTGGACTGTCGATCATGTCGTCCCAGGCAGACAAATACTGGATCCCCTTAGAATTACACTAGAAGCTTAGCCAATTGTTGAAGTCAATCATTTTGTCCTTGTACTGTGGTATTATTCTGGGTGATGGCAGGATTCTACTCAGGGTTAGGGTCATACTTGCCTGGGATACAAGATCGGAGAGCTCCTCCATGTCTCTTTTCATGTAGTCCAGGGAGGTACGTCTCAGGTCATTCACACCAACATGGACAATGACAGTGTCATATTTGTACTTATTGTGGAGTGACCTGAGTGCATGCGTTATGTGGCGGATCCTGGTACCTGACAGGCAGCTGACAGTAACTTTCTCTTTGTTTAGTCTAGTGAGTGGAACATCATTGTGCCTGACTATAGAGTCACCTATGACTAGAGTGTTGGGTACGTTGTTATGCCTTATGGGCTGTGGTTGAGTGGCACACTGAGTTTGTGGGCTGTGTCTCATTTGGGTTGTGTTGGGGGGTGGAGTTTGCTTGCGTTTATGCTTTGGATGTCCCTGATGCTTGGGCAGGTTTTTATTGAGAGCCACCACGAATGTAGGTGTGTGTTCTGTGTTTCTATGTGTGTGTTTTGGTGGTGTAGGTTTTGAGGGACTATGTGATGAGTGTGGTGTGGTGCAAGTGTTTATCTTCTCCTCTTGACTGTCTAGTCCAGTCTTGGGTGAAGAGAGCTTTGCTTCCAGTTTGGCTATATAAGTGTATCTCTCACAGGTTGTAGTGTTGGGTGGTAGGAGGAGAGTGTTGTCTGTGTACATGAGGCAATTGCTACATTGCCCCAAGATGCCCAGATTCATCAGGTAGACAGGAGAAATCACTGGGAACCTGACCCTTAGACATGCCTGGATAAGTGCTTATTTTTTTAAGTACTAAAAACTGCTTTCCACTAGACAAGTGAGGAAAGTTGAGTGCTGTAGTAATTTGCAGCTTATGTAGCATTTAGAATGAGTTCTGAACAAGTGCTGAGTTCAAAGAAACAGATTTGAGTGCTGAAACTAGAAAACTGGCTAGTTATAAGAAACAAAACTAAGCTAGAAGGCTTCCCTCCAACACAGAAGGGCATGGGGGCTCAGAAGCCTACAAACAGTCTAGACCACTTAACAGGAAAAGCAGGAAACAAGCTTAAAACTTTTTTTTTGTTCTCTTTCCCAGATGCTCTCTTTGTACACAGTAGGAGTGCCTGAAATCAGAATATGATCTCACTGCACTCAGTTTAGTGAGCAAATGAGATGGGCCCAGAAGGAGTATCCAAACACAAATTTACAAGAGGGACGGGCAGTTTCAAAGCCACTAAGATTAACACCAAAACAGAAACGGGGAGGGTGGGTGCGAAAACTAACTGAAGAACATTCAAAACTTCCAGATCAGTTAATATTCATGCAACACAGTTAAATCAATTTAAATACTGTATTATTTGAAAAAAAGTGCAGATAAAGGTACTTATATTCTCTTATACGTCTAGTTGAATACAGCCGGCCAAAGCAGAGGTTTTTAAGCAGAAAATATTTCAAACTGTACCAATTAAATAGGCAAGGACAGGAAATCAAAGGATGTGGCTACTCCCACACCTGCAATTACTAACAAATAATAAAATTCAAGCCAGCACGAACTGAAGAACAGAGTCAAAATTTCCAGTTCAGTAAATAATCATGCAACACAGTTAAATCAATTTAAATACTGTATTATTTGAAAAAAAGTGCAGATAACGGTACTTAAATTCTCTTATACATCCAGTTGAATACAGCTAGATCTTAGCCAGCCAAAGCTGAGGTTTTTAAACAGAAAATAGTTCAATCTGTACCACTTAAATAAGCAAGGACAAGAAATCAAAGGATGTGGCTACCCACACACCTGCAATTACTAAAAAATAATAAAATTCAAGCCAGCACTAACTGAAGAACAGTTTTAGTTAATAATCATGCAACACAGTTAAATCAATTTAAATACTGTATTATTTGAAAAAAGTGCAGATAAAGGTACTTAAATTCTCTTATACATCCAGTTGAATACAGCTAGATCTTAGCCGGCCAAAGCTGAGGTTTTTAAGCAGAAAATATTTCAAACTGTACCACTTAAATAGTCAAGGACAGGAAATCAAAGGATGTGGCTACCCCCACACCTGCAATTACTAACAAATAATAAAATTCAAGCCAGCACTAACTGAAGAACAGAGTCAAAACTTCCAGTTCAGTTAATAATCATGCAACACAGTTAAATCAATTTAAATACTGTATTATTTGAAAAAGTGCAGATAAAGGTACTTAAATTCTCTTATACGTCCAGTTGAATACAGCTAGATCTTAGGCGGCCAAAGCTGAGGTTTTTAAGCAGAAAATATTTCAACCTGTACCACTTAAATAGGCAAGGACAGGAAATCAAAGGATGTGGCTACCCCACACCTGCAATTACTAACAAATAATAAAATTCAAGCCAGCACTAACTGGAGAACAGAGTCAAAACTTCCAGTTTTAGTTAATATTCATGCAACACAGTTAAATCAATTTAAATACTGTATTATTTGAAAAAAGTGCAGATAAAGGTACTTAAATTCTCTTATACATCCAGTTGAATACAGCTAGATCTTAGCCGGCCAAAGCTGAGGTTTTTAAGCAGAAAATATTTCAAACTGTACCACTTAAATAGGCAAGGACAGGAAATCAAAGAATGTGGCTACCCCCACACCTGCAATTACTAACAAATATTAAAATTCAAGCCAGCACTAACTGAAGAAAAGAGTCAAAACTTCCATTTCAGTTAATAATCATGCAATACAGTTAAATCAATTTAAATACTGTATTATTTGAAAAAAAAGTGCAGATAAAGGTACTTAAATTCTCTTATACGTCCAGTTGAATACAGCTAGATCTTTGCCGGTCAAAGCTGAGGTTTTTAAGCGCATATGTGTATTCATCATCTCTGTTCTGCTTAATAGTCTGCCCGTATATATAAGGAAAATGTGTCTGCAGACAAAAATGTTACCTTCAGGTATTTTTGGAGATATTTAATTGATTGCACATGACAACTAGACAGCCAGCTTCTTATGTAGCTAGCTTATTTAAGCTGCCTCACATTTTTCAATAATTGAATTTATGCTTCATTTGTCCTTCGGGTGGTAAACGGAAAGGCCTTCAAATACCATAAAATGCCTCAGAAAAGTAGTTATGCCTGGAAGTGACTAACTACAGCATTAAGACATATGCCCAAACTAGGCAACATGAAAAATATGAACATTTTTTACTTACATTTGCTGTGTCTGTATGTTTTCTCTTTCTCTATGTACATCCCCCATTGCTATGATTTACATGCATTCAGTATTCCCTTGTGTTTGCACTAATACAGTGCTTCTACAGTTTAGTTATTGCATTCATAACACACTCCTTTATTACCCCTGGAGTACATTTCAATTGGGCAAAAGCAAATATATGGGAAGTCAAGGTATGTGCTCATAAGACAGGGATATGTTAAGGCAGAGAGGGCATGCAGTACACCTTGGCAGGAGCTAGAGTATGATAGTCTTGGTTCACGTTATTGATATGTTAATTGGTATCCTGAAAATAGAGTACAAATGTGGATATTCTTTTTATACGTTTTAAGGTTTAATGATTAAAGCAGTGTGAACAGTAAAAAGATAAGGAGCAGAAAAAATATTCCAAACCATCGGTTTAATTTCTCCAAGTCTTTTGGGTATTCTAATACTATGACAGGACAGAACCCCATTCCTAAGTCAAAGTATGAATAACGTTCATGAACTTAGTATTGTTTCAGTCTTGCTAGAAGTGCGCTATGCTGCACCTACAATGTGCCCAGAATTGACTCTTCCTGCAATTCATATGGAGTTACATGTATCAGTAATATATCTAAGTACAGTTGTAAATTCTTGTTTATAATGCCCTTTGCTCCTACTACTGTTGGAACTCTCTGGGTATCTTTCTTCTACATTGCCCTCGTTTCTGCTTGTAAATCCTGATATTTTATGACTTTGTCATAAGAATTTTACTCTGTGAATATAAGATACTGTAGTCGCTGGGTGTAGCATTTCCAATGATCAGTGCTACTTTTGTCTTCTTTTCATGGACTACTGTATCTGTTTTTTCTCACCTCTGTTTAACTCTTGGTAATGGGTGATCCCACGTGATAATGCTTTGTGGCTCACGTTTCCAGTACTTCTCAGTTACTTCAGTATTATAATGTTTGCACAATCCCCAATGCAACGGTGTTGTCACATTTTTATGCCTTTCAGTATACAGTCCTTCTGTCATTAGTGCGTCACTCCCAGTAGCAAGATGTGCGACTGTTTCCAATTCTGTTTTACAAAACCTGCATTTGCCTGTTTCTCCCACACATTCAATGGACTTTGTAAACCAAAGTGTACATAGTCCACTATCCTGGGCCACCAATATTAACCTTTCATCTTTTGGTTTAAATTCATCTGCAAAACATTGGTATGGGTGCAATTATGTTACTGTAGATTTTGCTTTAGTTTGATCACTCTGGGAAAAAAATCACCACTGAGCTGTGGAGAAGGAACTACACACTTTAAAAAATGGTAAACATTTATGCAACAAATAAGTGTTTTTGTCTTTAAAGAGACTTCAGCAGACTATTCATTTTCAGATACTAATATTTTATATAACAAATCACATGACAAGGACCAATAAAACTGCTCAAAATGTTACAAAAATATTACAAAGCATATAATTTGTTGACATTATTTTTCTTCTTTATAACATATTTAGAATTAACTGCAGTATTTACACCTTAGGATACATAAATATTTAATCTTATTTGCCACCTTAATTCTCTAAAATTCAGTTCATCTTCCCAAATCCTACACCTTTCATGTTCAAGAACATGATCAAGGACAAAAAAATGAAAACTTTTTAAAGCCCACACTTTGTGTTTTGTCAAGGTATGAAGTGTCTGCTTCTGGTTAATTGCATGCATGTGGTCATACATTCTGAACCTTCTAGCAGTTTTACCTACATAAAATGATTCACTTATGTTACAAGTTGCTGAATACACCACAAATTCAGTATTGTAAGTAAAAAAAAAGTAAAAAAATAAAGGGCCACACATCCTACCTGTGGTTAAACAAAATAAAATTTCCATGACATATTTACACAAAAACATTTAAATGTTCTTTAAATTTATTGATCTGTTATTTGCAAAATTAGATTTATTACCTGCTGCAAATATTTTCCAGTTGTTACCAGTAATTTGTTTTTTTCTTTTCATTATCCAGTGAATGAACCAAAGACACTGTCATTTTACATTTATTCACACATTTGTGTTCTTGTTCTTTCAACCGTGAGTCATAATTCCTGTAATGATTTCACCCTTAATGTGTTTCAATGCATTCTCAGGATGCCCCCAGTGTGCAGTTTTTCAAACAAATACTCTAATTCTGACTCTCATCCAATTTACTGCTTAAAAATTCTTATGTATAGTTAAATCTAAAAAAAATGTTTGTTCATTACACTTATTCATCCATTTTATAAGTTCATTGAGTTCCACTTTGTTCCCATTCTAAATGAAACAAAATATCAATAAATCTGCAATAAAAATGGCCTTCTTGTAGACCTCAAAAAGATATAAAAATTATGTTTTCAGTATCCCTTAACCCAACTGGAAATATTAGAAGCCATTTTGGTTCCCATTGCTACCCCCCAAGTTGTTGAAAATAATTTACTAGGAAACAAATGTTATTGCTTAGCACTTGTATTGTACAGTCTGATAAAATATCTTCCTTCATAGGATATTCATTTCCTTCAGTTAATAAATTAGTGACTTTTTCAGTCTGTGGTCGTTTGACTGTATACAAGGCGTTGACATCTACTGTGACTACTCCAAATCCCAAACCACATATTGCAATAATCCACATAATTTTTGGACAGCTATAAACAATATACTCCAACCAGGCAAAGTTAGCACACCCCCTCCTACTACACTCTATACTAATGACAATATTTCCACCCAATTCAATAGATACTTTACTGAGACTATCCTAGCACTGTCCAAAAAACAAAACCCTTCTACAACCTCAGCCTACTCTCTACTAAACAAAAATAAAACAATATTCTTACTGCAACCAGTGCCAATGGACACAATCAATACCAAGTCCCCAACATATGGAAAATTTCACATATAATACCACTTCATAAAGGAGGCCCATCTACTGACCTTTCTAACTATCGCCCAATAGCAATCCAATCTCCACTTTCTAAAATCCTTGAAAGAATCATTCACAAACAAATCACAGACTACCTGCATACTAACAAACTACTAACCAATACCCAGCGTGGCTTCCAAACATATGACAGTGCTACTACCACATTTATGTCTTTCACTAACACTATCGGGCTTCATATAAATAATGGTAACTATGTATCCGCTATCTTTTTAACCTCTCAAAAGCCTTTGCTGTGGTCTCACACACCAAACTTCTGAATGTCCTCTCTGACCTTAACCTGTCCCAATCCACTCTTGTCCAGGACTACGTAACCGTGCATCAGCAAGCTGTACACTGGCAGCAAACACTATCATCCCTTTTGCCCATAACATTAGGGTCCCACAAGGGTCAGTCTTAGATCCACTACTCTTCTCTGTCTTCACTAATAACCTACACACCTCAACCCCACATGTATCACTCATTTAGTATGCAGATGACTCAACAGTCATCTGTCCTGCTACTACCGTAGAAGAACTTAAGAAAGTAACACAATCCTTTCAAGCAGTAGAAACGTGGCTAACTAACTCTCAATTAATTCTTAATCCCCCCAAAAATCAAACTTGTGTTATTCTAGTCCACCAAATCAAATGCATCTTTGTGCTCTTTTAACATGACCTCATTAGATAGCACAAGCATTTCACCCTCACCTCATACCAAGCTGTTAGGAGTTGAAATTGACTGTAGTATGAGATTTGATGCCCACATATCCCATACAATAAAAAACGTACATAAAAGACTTGTAACATTATATAAGAACAAACAATACTTTAAAAGTGACAGTAAAGCCAAAATTGCCCAAACTCACTTATTATCTACACGGCTGTATGCATCTCCCATACTCACCAAACTAAGAAAATCTGAATTAGTCATGCTTAAAACTTTCTGCAATAAAATTGCTAGATATGCTACCAATTCCCCATCGGGAACTCACCGCTGTATCTCCCTTAAAAAGCTCAATTGGCTAGAACTCCCACATCTCTTGCTCTATAACCAACTCATCATGGCCCATAAGATATTCTACTAAAGTGAAAAAACACCTGTTCTCCAAAATATACTGCTACCACACTCCAGTACCAGAACTTTACGCTTCACCAACAAACTACTTATTAAAATGAATGAAACAAAATCCACGTCAGCAGAACCAGCAGCAAAAAGTCCAATATTAAGTGTTTTATTAACATCCACTTTTCGTTCAAGAAAACTGAACTTCTTCAGACAAACATCAAAAGGTAACAAATGTAAAAAAACTCCTTAAATACACAATTAACAACACATGGTACATTTGAATGGACCAACCAACTGATTAAAACTTGCTGACATCAATATGTGGGAAAAAGCTGATCTAAAGCTGATCTCAAAGCTTCTTAAAGAGCTACTACATACAAAAGTCAGATCTTTACAAATTGTGTTTTGAAGTCAAACAACCAACCAAAATGAAATAAAAAATTATCAATGAAAATGTGTCTAAACATAAAGTGTTTAAAACCAAGAAAAACATAATAAATGGAACCAATTAATAAGTTAAAATAAAAAGTAAAACATAAAAAATAGTAAGTCATGAATGGAAAATGAAAAATAATAAAATTACCTCTGCATACTTCTGAGTTTCAAAATGCAAGCTAAACTTACTCTGTCATTAAGACCAGGAGGTCTGTATGAACAGAGTTTCAGCTGCCAAATCACTTCTAGGCGCTCTAATAATAGTTGAAAAGGACCCCCCTGATGTCAAAGGGAACCTGTCCTAACACCCTAAAAGTAAAACTGTGCTGAGGGTGGTCATTAACATGTTTCGCCAAAGCGTTTTCACACTTATTTTTCCTAATACAATATAAATGCTCATAGATTCTTTCATTAAAACCTCTGTCAGTCTTGCCCACATAAAACGCTGGGCAAGACTGGCAGCAAGCTAAATAGACTTTCCCGGTAAACAAATGTAAAATAAATAATAAGTAAATTTGCAATGGAACTCGGTTTTAATAAATTGAAAGTGTCTCTAATATATGAATTCTGAACCTGAGATAAACCATATAATGGCATATTTAAAAAAAAAACGTGAAACTGATTCCAAATGTGAACCTTGAGAAGACACTATAGGTTTTAGCAGGGGGATTCCTCACATTCTTATGAATTTTGAGTACCCTAAAAAAATGCTCCGGTTTTCAGTTCCTTCCCCGTGAAAAAATCCATCATTAAACCTGAAATTGTTTCATTGCACAGTTTGTCATAAAGCAGTGTATCAGTGTTTGTAATCCTTTCAAAATAGTCTCTTTTTATACAGTAAATTATAAAATGGATCCTGACTAAGGTCATCATTGAGCTAACATATACTTACTCATTAGCACAATGGCCTCACAGTTGTCAGAGTTCATTACTATGTACATTTATCTGAACTTAAATTAATCAAGGATTCGTTTTGCAACTTAAATAAATTATAAACTCTTTTAGGTGATTTGCTAACAGCCGTCTAATATCTTTGTCGCACATGTTTTCAGAATTTTGTATAATGGGGTGCAAAGGGGGATTATATGTACCTAGAATTATGAAATTACTTTGATCACCCTGGGTTTTACTTTACTCTAGCAAAACTTGTAAATTCAGTTTTCTAGTAAATTCATTAAGGTGTAAAATAGTTTGTACCAAATCAGGTTTTCTTGAAAGAAAAACTTTATTATTAGTCTGTGTGGTTGTTAAAATGTTTTCATACACATTATAAATGTTATACACATTTGTATGTAATTGATACCTGTTGCTGTTCTTGTAAGTCATTTAGTTCCCTATTGTTGTTTCTGTTGCTGACTTAGAAGTGATGGAGCTGTTGAACTACCTTTGAATTCTTCTAATGTCATTTTTGATGATAATCTCTGTACTTGGAATGGATATTTTGTGTTCCCTGCTTTTTGTTTTGTGTTCTTGTAATTGGGTACTTGTTTGCTGTCCTTGACAAGCGTCTCTGCAGCTGCTTCCCTTCTCTTTTAGTAGGGTATAAAATGCGATAAACTAATATCTTGCTTATCATTAAGCCCTGAGGCACTTGCTTGTGTTTTAAAAAAAGTCATCATGGTATAGCCAGTGAAAGAATGTGATGGAATCTTTCCTTTTAGTACATCATCCACTTTACATGATGCGTGTTATGCATTCATTACATCATTTATATACATGTAATATGCTCAGTAGTAATTGATAAGTCCGTAACTTGACTACTAGCGTCACACAATAAAAAAATGGTTAATTACTTGGTTCTGTTTCTGATGAAGCAGTGCAGCAGAATATTAGAGAATCTTGAGTAAGAAGGAAAGGTTATTTTATATTCCTTTAAATTATGATTTCAGTAGCTTTTCATTTGGTGAAGCAAATGCAAAATAGTCTATAGTTAATGTGTATGGATTTTCAGTTCTACTTTTTATAATTCACAGTTACTGTCCTTTCATTTAAAGAAAAAAATAAAAATACTAATTAGCAGGTAGAAGCAGTGTGTGTCACTCCTTGTCTGTCTCTCTCTTTCCCTCCCTCCATGTATGGACATGGGTGTGTGTTTTTCTTTACTGAAGCTTCTCGCCCCATGCCTGCAAGACATTTAATATATACATTACAATCATTTACTGGCCAGGGCGGGGGGTCTGGCAGAATTAATGATGGGGACATACCTCATATGCAACCCAAGGTGAGTACTGGGATGTGGCTAGTCAGTTGTGTAATCATTTGTAATGCTAACATGTGAGGCTCACCAGTGTCCCCAAATTTAATAAAAAGTCCAGAAAGAAGAAAGAGAAGAAACTAACAGTGCTTTTAGTAGAGTGGGTAACCTATGCAAAATATTTTCTTTTTTTTTTTTTCAAATTTTATTGAATTTCATAAAGACAATAAATATAATATGAATAATTTATGAGTAATTGAAAGAACAAACTATATACAATATATACATTTGGCCTATATATAAAGAGAATATTCAGTTAGAGAGATTTAGTTACACAATGGCAAAAAAAACTAGTACATTTCTTTCTAATTCAGTGAGGTTTTAGGAATCTTTAGCATTTCAATGAGAGAGAGAACTTTTTCCAAGGATTGTTAGTCCATTTTTTAGGGAAGATTCTAGCTTCTTTGACCTTTATTTCCAAATATATTGTTTCTTCTAGTAAAGTCTTAAATTCTTCAATATTGGGTTCTGTAGAGGTTTTCCATTTTCTTGTAATACATTTTCTAGCAATTGCTAGTGTAGTCCATAGAAGATATAGGTCCTTTCTACTCAAATCATTTATTTCATTAACATTCAGAAAAATCAGGGATTTAGTTAATACAAATGAATCTGTAAAAATAGCTTGGAGGAAATTACCAATCTCCTCCCAGTATTTTTTAATTTTAATACAGTCAAAAAATATATGACACCAGTCAGGTGTGCAACTTTGGAAACGCCTCCAATGTACCAAGTGTTTAAAGGAATTCATTTTGACAATTCTATTGGGAGTGTAAAAGGCTCTATGGAGAAACTTCCATGTTAAGATTTTCCAAACTTGTAAATTAGAGGTCAGTTTAATAGAATGCAGTAAATTAATTTTACTTTCATGTGACAAATTTATTAATTGACCTTTAGTGATAAAGTTCCACACATTTTGTTTTGGATTAACTTTATAATGTATTAGAATTTTATATAATTTTGAAGTTAAATGTGTCCAGTTATGATTATGGTAGATCATTTCTTGAATAAAGAAAATTAATTGTGGTTCAGTTTTGAAGGAAGACTTGTTAATTATTCTGCATAATTCCTGAGCTTAGGATAAAGATACTTTAGAGTACAAGCCGGTCTGTATTTGGGATATTGAAAGTATTTATTATCTGTTGCATGTTTAGCACTGATAAATTCTTAATACAATGTTTCCAGCAAGTGAAATTTGTTTAATTCCCAGTTATTAAAAATGTTCTTGTGTATTTTGTTGGGAAAAAAAATTGTTATTTTGAAGGGAATTAACAGAGCCCACCATAAATTAATGTCTATGTTTGAGTTTATGAAAGATCTAAATATATTATAAATATAGTTTATAAGGTTTGAATTGGTGGGATTCCATACATTAAATTGAAGATTAGTACATAGTATATAACAAAATTTATTGGTTTGATCATTTGTCGAAATGTTTTTTATTAGCTTATTCTCACTTAAGAAAATGGAAATATCTAGTAATTTCCAAGCAGATGAAAATTTGGGATCTATCTAATTGATAACTAATTTAAAGAGAGAGGCTTTAAT
Organism: Protopterus annectens; assembly: GCF_019279795.1. NCBI lineage: Eukaryota > Metazoa > Chordata > Ceratodontiformes > Protopteridae > Protopterus > Protopterus annectens. Next base: position 1,080,718,492 of record NC_056733.1, read on the forward strand.
ATATGTTTCTAAATCCGGGAAGTTTATTCCTCCCAATTCCCAAGGCCTAATATGATGAGAGTATGCTATCCTATTTGGTTTGGGATACCAGAGAAAGTTTAAAAGAATTTTATTAATATCTTGTAATAATTTTTTACTTGGTAACATTGGAATGGCATTAGCTATGTAATTTATTTTTGGAAGTAATACCATCTTTATTAGTTGTAATCTATCTTCAAAGTTTAGATATAATTTGTTCCATTTATCTGTGAGTAATTTTATAGTATTTAGATTTTTTTTATAATTTGTGGACAAGGTAGTATTAATATTGTCACATAATATAATTCCTATGTAACTTATAGAAGTAACCTGTTCTCCTATTAAGAGATTTGGAGTTATATGGGTAAATTGATTTTTGTTTAGATGCATATGATTGGATTTTGTTTCACTTATGCATAGACCTGAATTATAAAAAAACTTTTTAGCTTGTAGATCCCCTTCCTGGAGAGAATCTTCAGAGACACACAAAGTTAAAAGAATATCATCCGCAAAGAGCATGATTTTGGAATTAAATTGACCATATATATCAATCCCTTTTATTTTTGGATTTTGACGTATTGAGAAAGCAAATAGTTCTATTGCTAGAGCAAATAAAATGGGAGATATAGGGCAACCTTGTTTAGTGCCGTTGGAGATTCTAATAGATTCTGAAGTAAATGGGCCAAGTTTTACATAGGCAAGATTGTTTTTATATAAAACTTTTATCAAAGTAATGAAATGAGGAGGAAAATCTAAATTTTCTAAGGCATTAAAGAGGTAATCCCATTTTAGCATGTCAAAGACTTTTTCAATATCGAGAGCAATTAATAGGGCTTCACGGTTATCCCTATTTAAGATGTCTGTGAGGGATATGATTCTTTGAATATTTTCATAGGCATGTCTGTTATAGATGAATCCTGATTGATCTTCATTTATAATATATATTAAAGATTTTTTAATTCTATTAACAAGGATAGACATAAAAAATTTATAGCCATTGTTGAGTAGTGAGATTGGTCTGAAGGAACTACACTGTTTCGGATTTTTGTTTTCTTTTAAAATGGGGGTGATTAAAGAATATTTCCATGAGGGTGATATTATGCTTTCAGCTTATATTGCATTTAAAGGTTTATGGAATATTGAGATAGCTGAAGATGGGAAAAGCTTGTATAGTTCAAATATGATTCCATCAATTCCAGGGGCTTTATTATTCTTGCTTTCTTTATTTTTTTCAAATATTTCCTTGAGAGAAATTTGTTTTTGGATTTCAATTTTTAATTTATGAGGAATTTTATTTATTTTTGATAAGTTTAAATCTAGAGCTGAGTGATCAGAGAAAGTATTACAATTGGCTTGGTGGACAGTATAGTAAAACTTAAAAGCTTCAAGTACGTCACTAATATCTGATACCAGTTTATTTTTCCTTTCATGGATGATTTTTATGATATTATCAGAAGCTTGTCTTTTGACTCTCATTGCAAAATTATGTATATGTTTTGGCAATGTTGAGTGTGAATTGATTTTTAATTTTTCCAAAGCTAAATTAGTTTTATGTATTAAAATTTCATTGTATTTATTATTTAAGTCAATAATTATTTTTTTTTCTTTATAAGTGGATCTTATGAGTTGTCATTATTAATAATTATGAGTTGATTTTGGATATTGTGGAGTTCTTATTCCCAGTCTTTAGTCTTGTTTTTAAACCAAGCATGTAAACCATATAGGTAAGCCTTCAGAGAATTCCATAAGATTGTCAAACTAACTTCTGACTGGTTAATATTTAAAAAAAAATTTGAATTTCAGAGTCTAGCCATGGTTTAAATTGTTTTAATTTGGTAATATGTGCTGGTATTCTTGTTGTGAAGGTCAGCCTCTTAAAATCAATTTCAAATTTCAAAATACGTGAGTTATGATCTGAAAAGAAACAAGGAAGTATGGAAAAATTAACTATTTCTGTGTTCAAGTCTTGATATACAAAGAGCTTATCAATTCTAGTTTGAGTGTAAAATCTATGGTCTCTATCAGAAAATGATAGTGAATTATTCTTCTTATATCTATAAGTATCAATTAAGTTTAAGTTTTCACACCAATTTTTAAGAGCTTTGCCTGTAGGAGTAAGACAAAGGTGCCTTTTATTGGTGGATTCTGACATATCTGGAATACAGTTAGTCCCCACCAAGAATTAAGTTACCTTTATAGACTTGATTAATTAAGTCTAGATGTTTCCTAATTGTTCCTATCCCAATACCCGGAAACCAATAGGTATTAACAAGTGTCCATATTCTGTTATTAAATTTTATTATAACAATTGCTATAAGTCCTTCTTTGTCTTCATAATTATAAATAATTTGAGGAATGAAGAAAATTTTCTTCCAGAGTATTAGAACCCCTCTATTTTTTTTCTTATATAAAGAATGGGATAATTATAGATATTCCGACGGGTTCCAACTAAAATTACCGTCTGATTTGAAATGGGATTCTTGAATAAATACAACTTGCACTTTATTTAGTTTTAAGTACCTTAGTAGGATTGATCTTTTCCTTGGATTATTTAATCCATTAACATTTAGAGATAGTAAGGTTAAAGCCATCTAGTTTGACCTTGGTTGCAAGATAAGTGAGATTAAGTCATAATTCAATGTTATCAGATCAGTAAGGTGTGTAACTATATTTAAAATGGTTTTAAATGGAATAATCAGATTAAATCTCTCTAACATAAGCTGTGAGAAATAATAGTTTTAGGCCAATACAATAGGAAATTATATAATGAAAAAAGAATAAATGAATGTACCCAAACTAATAATGAATTTAAAACAACCTTTAACCAACATGGAGTGACATGCACTCCTAATTCAAATGAACATAAATGTTCATTCAAATTATCTCTCATGACAGACATGAAGTGAGTTAAGATATTGGCAAGTTTGAGCTCCAAAATAATATTTTAGGAGATACAATAATAAATTGTTTGAATAATGTTTGCTATGAATAGTAACTAATTAAATAATGATATTAATATCCAAAAGAAAGTGAATATAAATACATATATAGGAGAACATTTTTTTCAATTTGCTACTACTGATGAAAGATAATAAAATTAGAAAATTGTTGTAGGTATATATTACAAATAGAGAATTGCATGTGACAGAAGTTACTGAATCTAAGATTATGTAATATTCAGTGTAGAAAGAATGCCCAAAAGAATGAATATTAGTTAAGTTCTGAAAGTAATAATAAAAAAAATATCAATAAAATATTTGTAGCAGACTCAAAAGTCTATGACTTAATCAACTGGATTGCAGTCAATCTCTATCAAAGATTTATGGAAGAACTAGTTATAACATAAGTATCAACTGTGAAGCAGAAAGCAGAACACAATCAACCAGACTAGTATAATGTAACATAGTTAATATGCTATGAAGGAGTTTGCGTCTCAGAGTAAATATATGGACATAATTAAAATTTGCTGATATGAGTTATATTGTTGGACTAATCTTTCTTCTCAGAAGAAATCAACCTTTAGACATGTTTTATTTAGGTTTCCTTCTAGAAAGTGGTGTATGTTTATTATAACTTAAGAACAATGCGACTCAACTGACAAAAACATATGCATAGTCACTAAGATAACAGACTTGTCAATCACAGCTATGAAAGATTTACACCAGATTTATGGTTATATATTTAGACATGCTGATTCGGACATATGTATATGCATATCTAAGTAAGAAAAAACTAGACATGAATAGCTACACAGACAACATTTTTGTGTGATGTTATGAACATCAAGTGGCAGATGATTTTTGTAAATATAGCAATCCAGTGGTCAGCTATTAGATGTGGACTAACACAATCAAAGCAATTAAGGACATTAGCTAGAGTATACAAGTTTACTTAGGTAAGGTAACACTAAGGTCTATAATCAAAAGACTCTGGGGTAAACTTCTTTAGTTGAGCAATCAGTAAGGTCATGACCCAACATGTCTGTAGGAATTCAAAATGTGAAGAAAAACAAATCTAGCTATCAACGCCACTCTAAACATCTATTCTATATTTTTTCAATTGTATGGAGCCCAAACCTAGACTAGTCTTATCTTAAAATATTATCAAGAAGGTAGAATGGGGCAATGATTAGGATGATAAGATGAGCAGGGGAATCACCAGCTAGTATTTACTTTTTATTGCTATATGGAACAGTTTGTACATTTCCAAAATAACTGGTTAGCATACAAAATATTCCTGAAATGCACCAAAGCTCTTTGGAAGAATAAGCTGAGATAAGTATATTAGAAAAATAACACTGAACACAAAGTCTATTGATAGACAAATAATGAAATGAAAGCTGTTAGTTTTTCCTTTGTATAATAGCTACTCAAACGTTGAACTATTTTAATGTCAAACAACTCACCACAACAAGTTGATACCTCCAATGGAGACACGGGAGAAGGACTGGTTAGAACACTTATTTAGAGACATAGGGAAAGCAGGCTAAAAAAACAAGTCATATTCTAGACTACGGAAGAGTTCATTGGATATTATAACATCAGATTTATTTGCTACCAAGAGTATATATCAAATACTCTAGACCCTATAATTAACATTATATACGAGTTCCAACAGCTATATAATTCACAAAGCATTTAACACTTTATCACATTGTACTCTGTGTCAGTAAATGGTGAATAAATAGCAATAAATAATCCATACAATAAAGGTTGTTTAGACAATAAAACTTCAATCACCGGATAGACAAAAATATACTAATTATTATCTAAATGCATGACCCTTAAAATTCTAGTATGTCATTAATGAAAGGAAAAATGCAGACTTCCATACCATTTCTAATGTATAACATGAAAATCTGTGCAGACTGGATGTAAATTCTCTTACACTCTTTAGCAAGTTAAAGCAATGTTTGTTCTTGAAATATGCAATTTTAAGATATTAAATAGGCTAGAGCATTAACTGTCATCTGAGATCCCCTGTGTATAGTGGACAATGCATTTTTAACTGGCAGTTCAGTAAATAGTCTACAAATAAAGGAGACTCATAAATGTCTTTCCAAGGTTACAGTTCAAAGATCGAGAGACAAGACTGCCTTCTCCTACAACCACACTATACAATTAATTAACCGAACATCTTAATTTATGACCATACAAACAAGAGTAAATCCAAGTAAGAAAATAAAACCTAGGATAGTAATGCATTAAATTTATAAGAAAATGATTCCCAATTACACCAGGATCCTTTATATGTTCATATGAAATGACATGAAAAAACAATAAACATGACAAATATGGAGGGGCGCCACTAATATGTATATCAAATGGGACCGGACAAACCCGTTACAGCTCAACCAGCGGGACCATCAGAGAAAACGAACCCAGCGAGATCAACATTATAAAAAAATCATCATGCTCCGGAAAGCCACAGCATGGTTATGGAGCCCACTACAGGAACAAAATAGTCTCAGTTACCAAATTGCTCCAACAGAGCAACTACACAGCAGAACTCCGCTCTCGAAAAGTCAGACAACAGTAAACAAATCATTCAACTTTAATCAAATCTAATCAACTTACCCGGGCTTCTAAAAACACAAAGAATGAACAATACTGTATTTGTGCTCAGCAGTCACAGAAGGAATCCTCACCACAGCCGCCAAGATCCCAGTCAGACTATTACTCAGATCGGCTTCCAGACATATATATGTTGTGACGAGCATAAATGAGTGTCAGTCAATCGAGTGATTCTATGAGGAGACTCTTCTTCAAGGAAAAGAAGAAGAGAAAAAAAATTGTAGAAAGAAGCCACCCAGCTCAGAGAAATATCCAATAAGTCATATGTCTCTGAGAAAACAAAGCTGTGGCTCTAAGGTTAAACTTTGCTTAGACACTTACTCACTTCAAACTAGCCAGGAAGTCTCTAACAGGAAACACGCATTAATAGCACCATGTTTCCATAAATCACACTAAAGCAGCCACGGGTAGCTTATTCAACTCAAATGTCAAAGCACAGTGAAATAAGACCAAAGCAACAAAGTGAAGTGCGAACAAATAGAACTAATACCCAAATGAGGCAAATAAACAAAAGTAAACATATGGGTAGAAATATTATTCAGTTGTTAGATGATTTTCCTTCTCTTTTACTTTCTGCTTTAAGCACTGTGATCTGAGTGTGTAAGTAATTGTATAGTGAGTTAAGAGAATCTGGTAGAGGAACATGGTGAGTGATGCAATTAAAGCAGATTGAGTTTATACTACGAGAGGAAAAGGCGCTATTTGAAGGCGCAAGCAAATTCTTGAAGAGAGATTGTCAAAGATGTATTCGTTATGACCATTAGAAATGGAAAACAGCTATTTCCTCATCATTTTCCTTAAAAGGGCAAAACTAACAAGTGTCCAATTAATATCATACTGATAAAGAATACTTCAGTAATATATGAAGTTATGAGCCACATTGACCGGTGCTTCCAAACATTTAGAGCCATAATAAATTGTATTATTATTATATTAATTGTTACTTTTAAGACAAAAAAAATATTAAAGGAAAACTACTGATAGACAAACTCCTAGATATATAAATACTGTTGTTGTTAGGGAAAAGTCTATTGTTAGTTTAAATGTCATATATAGTATATGAATGAAAGACAATTGAGAACCAACTTGCAAAACTGAGACCCATAGTAAGTAAATAAGTAAATGTACAAACTTTTGTTACTTTTTGGCAAAATGTTCATGATCTAGTTGATACTTTGAGAGATTTAGTAATGTCTATTTTTTGAAGATCAGTTTTTTGGTTTTCTTCCTCACATCAGACCAGTTGTTTTTATTGGAAGATCTTTTCAAGATAGAAGAGACTGCCCAATCAATTTCTTCTGGAATAGGAATTATATTGTTGTTTTTGATGAACGAAGTTGCCTCTTCTATATTGTTGAAGGTTCTCATGTCATTTGAGTAAAAAATTCTAATTTTTGCAGGGTAAACAAGTTGGGCTTTTATTTTATTCTGTTTAAGAAGTCTCACCAAAGGCCATGTTTTCTTTCTTAATTCCAAAACTCTTGATGAGTAATCATTGTCAAATCTTACTTGACTATGTTTATACGTTAAAGGACTTTTCCTCCAAGCTGTTTTCAGAATGAAATCCTTGTCTTAATATGAAAGAAATTTAACTACTATGGTTCTAGGAGGCGCAGTGGGTGAGGAAGGGGTAGTTTTTCCTATGGCTCTATGTGCTGTTTCAATTCCATTTGATAAACCTTCTTTCAAGTCTAGAATTTCAGGAAGAAAGGAGTTTAAGAATAATATAATGTCCTCACCTTCTGATTTTTTCAGGGACACCAAAAATTCTTATGTTAGTTCTCCTTTCTCTATTCTCTAGGTCATCTATTTTATTGCTTAACCAATTGTTTTGCTGTAAGAGAAATTCACACTGGTTCTCTTCTTCCTTGAGTCTCCCATCAATATCAGTAAGTGAAGTTTCAATGTCCACTAACTTAGTTTGATGTTGCTGTAGTATATCTTTAAGGACATCAGTTTGTTTTTGGCAATTTTCTTTGAGATTTTCTAAGTTGTCAGTAAATCTATCCATTTTTAGAGACAGTTCATGAAGAATTGCAGACATCAGTTGAATAAGACTCAGAGTGGGAATGCTTTGAGTTATTCATTTCCATACAAGTGAAGTGATCTCCAGGATATTTTGACAGGAAAATGATGATGAATCCACTTCAGAATTTGGGAATAAGTAGTTTAGAAGATTGTTGACGATATTATTTTGTTTTTGTTGGAATAAAATACGTATTTTCCTGTATCTTAGTATAGTTAGAGCTCAAAAAAATCTGCTGCTAACAGTTGGCCATCTAGGCTCCGCCTTCACAAAGTATTTTCTGATGCTGCATATTTTAGTGTTTTTTCCAAATATTTAGTTTTGCTGTTGTGCATTTGATTATCCATGACGAGCATTTCTTAATATTCTCTAAACATATGTTATTTGTGTATAACTTCTAGTTAGATTTTTTTCTAAATTTCAAGTTTTTTTTTTTTTTTTGGCCATCGCGACCATTAACTCTGCAGTCCCTATAGGTTCTAGTTAGATTTTCCTGAATTTGAATTTTTTTTTTCTGGCTCTTGCGACCATTAAGTCTGCAATCCCTATTAGCTTTTGGTTCCCCAGTTTCCAGTATAGCATCTGCTCTCTAGAGGTGGGTTAAGAGAGAGTTTTTTTTAAGAGCTAATGCCTTTCAATGGCCTGACAGTATGGTAGAATGCCCACTATGCTGAGCCATTGTGATGTATATTTTTGAAAGTTTGAGATGCTCAGCTGAATCATTCTTTGGTGAGCTCCCTCTGCCCAAATGTCCCTGTTACAGCAGCTGCACTTGTAGCTCCTCCCTTAGATGACACTTTTGTTGTAAGATTTGTGCCATCTCCCTGAACTGGCTTTGGATACTCACTTTTCTGACATTTAATATTCAAAAATATAAATAAGTCAAGATGTGAGTTTTAATGCTGCTAGCATCATTAGCTTTATTTTAAGACTATGTAGTACTATAAAGGAAATCTGACCACATGATACACATTGGTAACAATATCTTAAAAATATGAAAATTTGTCCATGTGTTTCCTTTTTTGTTGTTGTTTTTTGTTATTTTGTTTGTTTCAAAAACAGACTTCTTCCAAATCATTTGAAGCAAATTGGCAGACATACTGAATAAATCTGATTTTTAAATAGCAGTCATTTCAGTACATACAGTGACTTTATCCATAAAATAATAGATATCATTGTTTTTAAACTTACGTTATTTCAATACTTTTTAGGTGTTTAGGTTATCTCAGTTTTAATGTTTTTCTATTCTATACCATCTGCATACTTGTTTTTATGTTTGAACAATCCTTCAAGTCTTGAATGTTTAGAGTTTCTGTCATCTGCATGTCACCACACTAGAGAGAACTTCTGGTAGCAAGTTTCTTCTTGCCTTTATTTCTGATGATCCAGACTCTGCACCTTTGTACATTTCAGTGGACATATCTTTAGGGATGTTGTAGGTTTGTGTCTAGATGCTTCTGTCAATACCTTAACACTTGTTAATGCACCTAAAACAGTCTTTGTATTCAGCACAGTTGCAATAAGACATACTCATTTTGAACAGACATTCCTTTTTTTTCTAAGCATTTTCCATCTGCAGTATGAACAGCAAATAACATTGACTGCTCACACTACATTATAGTAGCTTGCTCTTGCTTTTCAGTTGAACTCTACTGAATTCTCAGTCCCTTTGTTTTTGTTTTCCTTCCACTTTAAAGTAGTAGGCCTTGTTTTTATTTTTGTCATTGTTGTAACTGGATTTGGTTTAGAGAAGTAAGTAAAGAAGATGTAGGAATTCTTATTTTTAGTCTATAAATTATCAGTAATTGAGCTGGCAATGTACCAATAAACAGCAGTGGAGTATTTCTATATTCTATGTCTGAATTACTGACACATAGACATGCACTATCAGTGTTCCGTGGCTTCATGAGGTTCTTGATGTGTGCAGTACGTTCTTGACTTGGTCATAACTGCTTTTCTGAAAATATCTTGTACTTTATTGCATACTGGGGATTATTATTTTATTTGATTATGTTTAGAGTTATATGCCTTGAAAATATGTCTCTCTGCAGCCTATGCCTTTTAGAAGCTTTGAATAATAGTCTTGTTACTGAAAGAGATCTGTTCTAATTTTGCTGTGTGGTTTCCTTAAACTGAAGAGGAGGTCAGTTCTTCTCATGGATTGGTGCTGTGATAAACATTACACAATACAGTTTTGAATAAAAATTTGTACAGTCATACGTGGCCAAAATAACTCATTGTGACACTTCACAGTTCCTAGGTGAGACTCGTCTATTCTTGCCAATATTTCCTTTCTTAGTTTATTGAATACTGTCTATCAGCTATGAGCATCAAGCCTTGTTTGTAACTAATCTTTCTCCTTTTAAATTAAGAGAGTGGCTTTCTTACCTCATGACAGTTTTTTTTTCTGGGTCTCATAATCTAAAACCAATTGCTTTTCTGGATCACTCTTAGTGCATTGATGAAACTCCTTAAGCTTCTTACCAGTCATAGACAACTGTAGAATTATGCGTTAACTCCCATTTCATTATGAAGCAGGTGGACTGGCTGCTTTATTAGATATGAGAGACTGATTATATCTGCTGTAAGCATCTCTTTGAGCTTGTACTTCACAACTAAGTTATGCTTTTGATAACGTGCTTTACAGTACAGATGGTGCCTTCTGCAGTGACTTCTTGAATATGCTCAGCAGCGGCTTACGGACACTTTTTTCTCTAGTGTTGTTTCCCATAAATACATTCATAAAGTATTTAACTACCATATACTTTGGGTAGCAGCTCATTTTCTGAGTGTACACTTTCTGAAGTTGATAAACCAATTGCATATGAGTCTAGAGCCTTTATCTTGAAGCATCACCAACAATGATTCCATTCTGGCTTGCTTTGCACTGTTAAAGTGAGTGGCTTATTTACATCAGAAGGTTTTAGTGTATGCACATCTGTTACTAGTAATATAAGCATTTCAGAGCTCTTTCTTGATGTGTACTTCAGTGCCATTCTACACCATATTCCAGTAATTTCTATAATGACCGATATGTTTCTGATACATTCAGAATAGATTTTTAAGTGTACCATATCACATTGTAAAATCTCATGATTACATGTTTTTCCTCCTGATGATGCTTTCATATTACTGCTCTGACTTTAATATTGCCTGGTTTCAAGTTTACTGAAATTAAAATGACATGCTTCAACTTGGTTACTCTGACCTTACACTTCTGTTCAGCTCCAGTGTGTCCTGCCTCATTCTCTTAACTGACTTGTATCTGTCTGTTATTGTGGTCTCTTTTTTTTTGGTCTGACCCCATGCCAGATTGTCACTGATATTAACACAACTTTCTGGCTTCTTAATCATTTGTTCAGCAGCTGTATGAAACACTTCAGCTGCCAAGCAAATGCAAGTGTGAGAAACCTCTATCTTTCACTGCATGAATTAAAAAGTACAGAGCTTGGAACCGTCATGATCAGGCTTAATTTGCTGAAATCCCTGCTTAGCATCAAGAACAGAAAAATACTCCTAACCATACCTCTCAACTGTACAGATTTTCGCAGAATGTCCAGATTTTTGCCTTATATTTTTTACCATTTTCTCATAAAGTTGTGGTTTTCTGACAAATCACTGCCAAATCATTGGGGATTGAAGTCAGAAAATAATGCCAGAGATTTTAAATTTAGACTTCAAACCCTTCATAAAATTCATGCTAATGCAAAATCTGTTGTTTTATCACCTTTCTAAGCTTGTAAGAGCAATATTTAAAATCGTCCCTATTTTCGGACCTTTGTCCCACATTATTTATGGCTTTGCCCAAATTTCTTGCTGTAACAGGTTGAGAGGTATGCTCCTAACATGACTGAATCTTATGATTTTTAATAGAAATGTTTGGAGCCTTCTTCCAGTGCTGATCCAGCAGTCTTTCTCCTTTTCTCTCGGCTGACTCCTTCCTTTCTTTGCTTTAGATGTTTGTGGCCATATCTCTACTGACATGTGGGCGTTTCTTATTCAGAGATGATGTCTTATTTTATTGTATTTATGTTTTGGATACTGCAGTAGAATATTGATAATAAGATGACCAGTTGCAGGTAGAGCTGGGGCAACATTCTAAATGGTAGCAACAAAAATGTAACAACCACAACCAACAGTAGAACATAGAGGTAATACAACTAGTCACAAAAAGAGAGGTACTGTATACAAACTTTACACCATGTTGAGCTGTACAGATTAATAACTAATACCACTATATTTGTGAAGTCATCACTCCTAGAAGGTTAGAACCATGGAAGAGGATATCATATCACTGCAAGCATGGGGACTTTTATGCAGGAAAGTGAAACTTGGATGGGGGAGGGAGTTAACATATTGTTTATCCATTCAGTTTAGCTACGTCTGTTTCTTAATGACATTCATACACTTCAGTTTGCTTAACTCCATCTCCATTGTACTTGTCAGTGCTAGTGGACATTTTCATGCATTGTGTACATTAGTGGGAACAAAACATGATCTATATGAATACAGTGAACTAGTAAGCAGTCCAAATCCTTAAAGAAGTCTTCTAACTTATGAAGCATTTCATCACACTGCACATTATCAATGTGAATTCTTTCAGGATACCAAGCTTCTGGCATATCAAATGACTCAATTTGGCTAGAGCTTCCATTCCTGTTCTCTGGAATTTAATCAGGTAGACTAATAAAACTAACAACCTACATACATGAAACTAGGCTATTCAAACACGTTTTTTTCCCATATTTGTCATTTAAACACTATTTTTCTCTCTGAAGATATCCACCCAAACCATGGCCACCTTTCCCCTCACAACTCAACTTCCCCCTCACATTCTCCCCACACAACCAGCAAATCCCTCCACTTTACAGTTCTAAATGCTCAAAGCATATGCAATGAAATCCCTAACTTCCATACCTGGCTTCTCCACAATCAGGCAGATATCCTGTCCATCACTGAAACCTGGTTGAAACCCCACATAAAATACTCTGAACTAATACCACCCAACAACTGCATAATTAGAAAAGATAAAACAAACAAAAAAGGTGGGGGAGTTGCTCTCCTCTACTCATCCTCCCTCTCTGTTACTCCCTATACCAAACCTATTCCACAATTTGATAATGCAGAACTAATTCCAGCCCTTCTTCAGATAAACAAACATAAATTCATCTGTATAGTTACCCTTTATATCCCTCCTGGAAACAACGTCACAATACTCAAAGACATTCTCTCTTGGTTTTCTACCAACGTAACAATGAAACCATCATCCTGGGTGATGTAAACATCAACTGGGCCACTATTCAATCTCCCACAAACCCTCTATAATCCTCTACAACTTCTCTCAGCTCACCACCGCCACAACTAGACATTCCAAGGACTTCTCTACTGGAAGTACCCTTGACTGGATTCTAGTTTCTCATCCTCACTGTATCTCTGATAGTGGTACTCTTCCTGACCCACTCATTGACCATTGTCCTACCTTTGCCCACCGTCTGTACTCCCCCTTACAACTAACCCATACCTATATCTCTACCCGGTCCCTAACAAACTTGAACCCCAGTATATTTACAAATTTGCTTAAACAAAGAAACTGGTACCCAGTAAAAACTTTATCCCTAGATAATGCTGTTACCTATTTCAATACAACTTTCCTACACTTGCTAGACTCCCTGGCCCCCCCTGAAAACAAAATGTATTAGAAGTAAATCCGTCCCATGGTTAACTAAAGACACCTTAGGCATTATGAGACTCCGAGACAAAGCTTGGAAATGCTACCAGAAAAACAAAACTACCACCACCCTTAATGAATGCTAACTATTGTGCAACAAAGTAAAAAAAACTTACTACTTCAGACCAGAAATCTTATTTTTATACACTACAGACTAATCACAATACAAACCCCCCCAAAAAATCTGGGATGGAATCTCCTCTCTCCTTAATCCTGGTAAAAAAAGAAAACCCCTGCCCTGACCCAAATGCTGCCAGCATTGACTTAGCTACACAGTTCAACTCTTTCTTCATTGATTCCATAGCCAAACTAACAGCCTCCTTCACTAACCATCCTACCTCCACATCCCTACTGTCACCTACCTCCTCTCCTTTCTCAAGTACCTCCACCTGCCAACCCCCTCCCTTCTCCATATAACCCATTCCCATTTCTACTATAAAAAACTCCTACAAAAGCTGAACCCAATTTCCATTGCCCCCGACCAAATTTCCTCTTACTTCTTAAAGATATCTGCAGAAGCCATAGCCCTTCCCATCTGTATCCTAATAAACCAGTCAGTCACATAAGGTCATGTACCCCAACCCTGGAAAAAGGCCTTTATTATTCTACTTCACAAAGGTGGGAGGAATGATAACATCCCTCATCTTCGATCAATTGCCATCCTGTCCCTCATTTCCAAACTGCTATAAAAATGCATCCACCTGCAATGTTACCCTACCTCACACATAACCAACTCCTAACCCCCACACAACATGGATTCAGGCCTGGCCACATCACCACCACCGCTCTCCTTTCCTTCCTAGAAACCGTTAACAAAGCTTGCGACTCCAGCCGTATTGTGTCCCACCCTCTTATTAGACCTATCTAAGGCCTTCGACACCATCTCTCACAACCTTCTCCTCACCAAACTCTCAAAACTAAACCTATCCCTCTCCACAGGCAACAAGCAGTCAGATGGAAAAAAGCTACCTCCCCATTCCTCAATACTCCCACAGGAGTACCCCAGGGTTCCATTCTAGGGCCCCTACTATTTAACATTTTCATAAACGACTTCTGTCAGACCATCCCTAACACTCATCTCATCCAATATGCCGATGGCTCCACTATAATCTGTTCTGCCACCTCCATCCCCATTTTAACAAAACTAACCCAAAATGCCTTCTCCTTAACTGTGAACAATGGATGCAAGACAACCACTTAGCACTCAACCCCCACAAAAAGTAAACTTACGTTATTTACCCCTTCAAAAACCACCATCCTAGACAAAAACACTTTCAATATAACCAGCCAGAATAATACACCCCTCAAAATAGTATCCGATGCAAAACTACTAGGAGTCCTAATTGATGACCAGCTCAAGTCTGATATCCACCTACAAGCAAATATTAATAAAACACATAAGAAACTTGGCATGCTCTGTCGTCACAATCGGTATATCTCTCCCTCCACCAAACTAATACTCTCTACAACATACCTTATCCCATCCTTCCTATATGGAGCCCCACTCCTTACTAACCTACAATCCTCCCAAAAACAAAACTCTCCTGTTGCAATAAAATTTCAAAATTTGCAACAGGCCACAAATCTTCTACACACCATTGCACTGCCCTTCACAAACTTAATCGGCTAGAACTACCCAACTTGTTGTTGTTGTTTCTTTCGGCTTTTCCTGGTTAGGGGTCGCCACAGCAGAACTCCGGTCCGCTAATGATTGGCAGTAGATTTTTACGTGCCGAGTTGCTGGCCCTGACGCACAACCTTCAACGAAGGTACGCCCATTCACGCATGTCTCCACACAGAAGACACTCCAGCTGAGAACCTCACCTATATTCAACTCACCCAAGCACACAAACTTATCTTTAGACCCTCTCTCTGCCCCTCCCTTGCCACCAGCTTTAAAATGCATCTACCCGATAGATCCCTAAGAGCTAACTCCCAAAATCTGATTGTGATTGAACTACACAAACCTTCTCGTCCACCAGGCAAACATGTTCTGTCCTTCTCCCTAGCTCGCCTGTGGAATTCTCTCCCTCCACTAATCCATGCCACTAGCAACCTCTCTTCCTTCAAAACCTTACTCCACTCCCACCTAACATCTCAACGGGAATGCTCCTGTTCCCATCCTGCATAAAGTCCCCCAACTTAAACCACTCCCCAGGACCCAGTACATCTGCAAATATCCTCCTATGATTTCTTAACTCTGATAAGCATCTGTTGGAATTAACAGATTTTGTATATAAATATGATTGTATAAAACTTTTATTTTCTTTTTTAAAGAATGCTTGCTTTTGCATTTCACTAATGCCATTTATTACCTGTTTTACTGTACTATCTATTGTTATAACTTGCTTTCTAATTTTCTTGCATTTGTTTAATTTACTGGAGCTTTGCTCCCCAGGGCTCCATTCAAAATGGGCTCCTTGTGACCCAATGGACCATCCTGGCAAACAAACTGCAAATAAATAAATAAATAAATGTATATTTTATTGTTATATTCAGTAACAGAAACTTTCTGAAGTGGTGGTTTTGCATGACAGTCTGAATTAGTAAGCAGTTTATGTATCAATTATTTTGGTCTACTGTCTTTAAGATGCATTATTTTGAACATTTGAGCAGACATTGCATTATATTTTGCACCAATGTCTAGGTTAAGCGAAGTCCTTTATTAGTTTGGAACATTTCTGCCCAGATATTTAACCCTGACTGATCTTTTTTGTTTCAAATCCTTTGTCTCCATTCTCTTGCCCTCTCTGTGTATATTCTCATTTTATGTCCTACAAACATCTCATCTGTGTTTGTTCCGCAACATGCATTCTCTTTGTCTGAATTTTTTTTCAGGTTACATATTTCAGAAAAATGATTTCTTTTTTTCATGTCTTCTATTCCCTTGATTTATCACTCAGCATTCCCTTGTGTCATGTTTATAATCACATCTCACGCAGATCTCATCAGTGGCACAGTTCTTATGCGTTTCATTCTTCCCATGATATTTTTATTTATATTGAACATTTTTGCGTCTCAAGTAGCTTTTCACAATTCTAACTCATTTGTGACCTTTTTGAACTATAAGGAGGTGTTTTCATTCATTGTGCACCTATCAATCAGTTTAAAGTCTGCCTCCTGTCTGATCACTTCTGTAGCTCTGTATGATTTTGAACCATACTACTTACGAATCATATGGCTTGGCAAATTCACAAGCTTTGGCTTGAGTCTGTAATTCTGTTAAACCCTGCACCCTTATGAAGATTTTTTTTTTAGCTTATAGGAACTCTGAAATTTCTTTCTTAAAAGAGCAGTAATCTTTCTTTTTTTCCTGTCTTCATTTCAAAACTCAGATGTATTTTAAAAGTGCATGGCTTCTTCACTTGCAACATAGAGAAACACAATACTCTGTTTTTTAAGACTTCATGGATATGTTGCTTACAGTCAGAAATAAAACTAATTTCTAGAACTACAATTTCTAATTTTCAGACAAATTATCCTACAGAGAGAGATTAATTGGAGGCTGCACTTTTTTCTCAAATTAAAGATGAAATTACATATTTGTGTTTGCTTCTAACACAGTGTAACATTTTGTTTTAAAAGATAAAGTGAAAAAGATGAGTTTCAGTGCTGCCAATTCTTTCTGCTTTATTTTCAAGCTGCTCAATCCTGTATAGGAAATCACACCACATGATGCATGTCCAGTACTCTAAATTAGGATAAAGGTGCCAGGATATTAAGTATGGATCTGTGTCATTTGACTGAATGTTCATTTGCCTAAGTCAAGTTGAAAGAAAACTCATTTGTCTGATTCACAATTGATAGATAGCATTCTGCACAACAAATATGCCATGCAAGCAGCCCAGCACCCCCAAGTGGGGGTTTTACCCCCACACCCTCTTACTTACATATACTCTGTGTTTATTAAATGAGTAATACAGCATGCTTTTTTATCTTTTGACAGAATGGAGAACAGTATGCAGGTCTTGCTTGGACTATTTACTTGCAACCAGTCTGCAGTACAGATTGCAGCAGCACTGTGCTTATATGAACTGTCCGTATCCAGTGATCCCAGCATTGCTTCTGCGTGTTCCCAGGCAATCACTTATCTTCTGACCTATCTCAGAGGTCAGAGCTCTAAGTTCACAGTAAGTTACTACAAATGGTGTACTGCTTATTTCTCAGCCTTTCTTCTTCACAGTGTATGCCAGAATGTTTAGTAAGTGTTATACTTTGACATGTTCAAAGTTTTGGTTGAAAGTGCGGTATACTGTTGAATCATGTGCACAATTGTTTTAAGTCTTATGGGCAACAGAGCATCATAAATATTGTTGAATTTGTTCTTTAAAATGTAATTGGGCTGTGTAGAGTGTTGACATTTTCTTGCAGAGTGAAAGATTTGTGAGAGATAAAATGAATAAACATGCCTAATAATATGAAATGTATGAAACATGTTTGCTTAAGAGTTTTAGAGCAGTGTCTGTTAGATGTGTGAAATTTAACGATCCATGTGCCAATATATTTGTTTTTTACAAACTGCCTTTTTACTTATCTGCAATCATATTAAGCACAACAGTCACACTGAAAAAAATATAATTATAAACATACATCATTGAGTTGAACTATTAAAGAATATGAAGAAGAAACAAAAAGAAAAAAAAACAGTCCAATAAGTTATTGAAAACCAGTATATAAACACAGTGAAAATAAAATTAAATTTAAGAAAGCCTAAAAAGAAACAGCCATGGGCATATCTAAAGTTTACAAGTTCAGTTTCAAGTTTCAAAAGGAAAAACTGTTGACATGTCTTTAAAAGTGTTGAACAACACTTCCCCTTTTCAGAAACATTGAAACGTCCATTATTCCTATGGCAGCTATTCAGAATATCTCAACCAGGGTAGCCATCTCCTCATAAATTTTGTAATATTTCTCTTATGCATTTTCTCTTTATTCCCCTGGATTGATTCAACTAACTGCACTACCTCTGACAGCTGTGGATCTTCTTTCTGCTTCTATTTCCTCTTAGCTGCTTTTTTCACTGCCAAGCCAATAATTGCTATTGGTTCTCAAATTCCTGGTATTATATCCATTTACTGCCATTGTTCTAAGAAAAAAAAACTTTTTCACTCCATTGTTTAATACTATATTGTGTCAAATTAATGATTATCTGATCCAAAGCATATCTCAGATCTTTTAGTTTGGTACAGCTCCAGAAAATATGCTGCCAGTCACCCAGTATCCCCAATTCACACCTCCAACAGATACCCTGTATATTTGGAAATACCCTTTTTAGCCTACTTGTTATGTAAACATATTTGTGCAAACATTTCTAATCAAAAATTCTAAACTTTCTTGATCTAAGTACCTTCAGAAGGGCAATGCTTATTCTCTCCCACCTGTCGTCAGTTAATCTAATATACCCATAAATTTAACTAATAAGGAGGGACACTCGGTAGTGGCTAGTGCATTTCCACTGAAGCAGTCAGCAAGGAACTCCATCCACTTGATACCAAAGAAGTAAAATGCATTTTAGCACATTTTCACTTCTATGATGTTAGCAGTTTGAATGCAAAGGTAACCATTTGAAATGTCGGAACCTACTAGAGCATGTCCCAAAATGCAGTGACTGAATGGCCAAAAATATTTTTTATTGATTTATTTTATTTCACATTTGTTAACCAGGTTGGTCCAACTGAGCAGTTATAGCCCATTTTCAGTGGAGTCCCGAGGAGAAAAGCTCCAGAAAAAAAACCCAGTATTCTTAGTAATACAAAAATTAAGTAAAACATCATATTAATATGGGAATGAGCAAGACCAAGCATATTTTTTGGGGGGTAATTTATAAATAGCCTTCTTTGGATTCTCTTACATGAAAGTTTGATTCTGAAATATCAGACTACATGTGTATCTATGTTAGTGTTTTTTTGTTTTGTTTTGTTTTGTTTTTTTGTGAAATATAGTAGAGATCAACAGTTTAACTATAACAGTGACAAATCACTCCCAAAAACATATTCATTGACCTGCTAGAAGTAAATAGAGCGATATGATGCCTAGAAAATATAACTTTAGTAAATTAAGTGAATACTTCAAAAACTTTTTATATAAGAAGGAACAAATATGTATTATACATTTGCCATTTAGTAATTTAAAGTGCGTGGAAAGAAGTTTTATCACAGGATAAAATTTCCTATACCCTCACAGTGAACATTGTCAACAATTGGTATCAGGGTGTTAAATATTGAAAACTGGAAGGAAAACAGCCAGTGTGACTCCCAAATCACAGAATCATCTTCAGAACTAACCTACTTAAAACTCCTTAAGACAGTAGTCTCTGTTCTTTATCAGAAAATATAACTCACTTGAAACTTTAATACTGCAAACAGTAAGTTAAGCTGAGAAGTAAAGACATTTTACTATCAGGCTGTGCTAACAGAAATTAAGACTAGTTAGTGTTGTAACAACTTTGCAGATGTAGCAACTACTTATCAAGTGACTTAGCAAATAACATTCCACATTCACAGATTTGTAGTAATACACATAAGAAGACATGTAATTTAAAAATTACCATGACTTCATTCCAAAATAAGAAAAGGAAGTAGTACTTACATGACATGTAGAGCAACATGTACATGCTCATACATGACATACTTCCAGTCAGCAAAAGCTCATAAAATTAGAAATGCCCTTCTACACAACTGCATTTCATAACTACAGTATATCCTGATGGGGTAAGGTTAGTGCTTTTTAATCAGTATAACAATCAGAATTTAATCATAGGTTCATAGGTAGGTACTAGGCTATTGGCCCTAGGGCCTATATAAGCCTAGCCAAAGGTACCCTGGCTTTCGCCACCCAAAAAAATTATTTTCCTGGGCCATTGTCGAGCAGAGCCGCAGAAGTGAAAAGAAGCCACAGGCCCTGATGAGATACATTTGTGATTAAATATGCCCTCACCCTTACTCTGTCAAGATATAATTGCCAAATATGTTTCTTGGAGAGTGTTCTTTTTTAGCATGCTGTTAAATGAGATTGTACCCTGCAGAGAGCGAGTTAGAATTATTTTAATAGTGGTTGCAGTGATGAAAGAAGAAAAGTGTTTTATTTATTTATCATTTGTTGACCAGGCTAGTCCCAGTAGGCTGGTAGCATATTTTCAGGGGAGATTTGAGGTGGTATTTATACTTCTAGGAGAAATTTGGCCATGGAACTGGGGAACTTTCTCGTACTTGTCATTGTTTGCAGTGGGACACAGTTTGCAGGAGCACTTCAAGTTTCCATTCCAGGTGCAGAGATGGCCTGGAGAAGCAGGGAAGGCAGATGGAGAGAGAAGGGGATAATGGAGTGGTTAGAGAAATGGAGAAGAAAGAAAATATCAAGACC
Source organism: Protopterus annectens (assembly GCF_019279795.1). NCBI lineage: Eukaryota > Metazoa > Chordata > Ceratodontiformes > Protopteridae > Protopterus > Protopterus annectens. Next base: position 1,080,739,199 of record NC_056733.1, read on the forward strand.
AGAGAATGTGTGCAGGATTCTTAGATATTTCAGGGAACTCTGTTTGATGGAGATGATTCAGAAAATGATGGATGTATAATTACAACCCTCCTTTAGGGAGGTTACGGGATGATTTATTTAAAGAAACAGTGATACAGAGTGAGCCAGAAAATGAAGGAGATGTTTCCTTGGGGGGGGGGGGGCATTATGGAGAAATTACAAAAGGAGGATGCAGAGATAATCCTGAAGAATAGTGGTAAGCTGGAAAAGAAGAAATATGCATAGAAAGTAAAGGCAAAAGGGGAGTAGCAGAAAACAAGATGGAAGAAAATGAAAAGCAGAGCCTTTTTAAGCCTAGCCATGCATCTCAAATCTCTGACAAGTTCTGGTACCTTTGATAAGTGTAAGCAGGGGCCTGGGAGATGAACCATTTACAGGCTGTCTGTATCCATTAGAGATATAGATGCCAAAGCATGGATGAATTTCCTGTTCCCCATTGTATTGTCCAAGTTGCACTTGAATTGGGTTAGGGAGGAACTCTTCACATGTATGGGGAGCCTGATCCAGAGACAGTGTCTGGGATACATACCTGTCTCTCCAGCAGGTCCTATTTATATCACAGGCAAGGTTTACATCTTTAGAATGAGTAATCTGGTGCTGTTTTTTTTGTGGATCTGCAAGAGGTCCATCAGAGTGGGCTCTGGAAATGCACTGTATGCCAGGCATAGATCTCCCCTCAACAGCCTGTAGGATACAGAATAAAGGGATAGAGCCTTGAGGCAGTCTACATAGGACATGTTGCTTATGCCCCATATTCTTTTAGTGAAGAACCTCTGTAGACATTCCAATTGCTGGATGTATCTGGTTAGGTACATACCAAAGGGGGCATCTCAATGATGGGTGTGATGAATGCCAAATACAGTGGAATATTGACTTCCTTGGACCTCAGTGCCATAAGTTGTGCACATAGAATGAGTTCCTCACTACTGTAGATACATGATGGTTAAAGGCTAGATTACTGTGTGTGTCCCTAGGTCCCTGACTATTGGGTCAACTCAAAGGGCTGTGTTGTCAATATGATAGTTTCCAGTGTTGGATGATTTCCCAATGGATACTATTATGCATTTCTTGGCATTTAGGTTTAATCCATGGCTCTGATAACAGCTATATGCCTGTGTCAGCCCTTCCTGGAGAACATTTGTGTCGGTGTGAGACTCAATGAAAGCTCCTAATTTGCAATCATCTGCAAATTTACTCAGACAGAGGCCATTGACATTGGCTTTGACATCAGAGAAGTAAATGCCAAAATGAAACGGTCCTAAGACCAATCCCTGAGGGACTCCAGTTTTGACTGGCCTCATTGTAGAGTAGAGGTGGACTTCCCAATTCTAACTTTCTGGGTCCTGTCTCTGAGCCATTTGGCTATCCACTGGGTGTCAACATTGCCCGAGTGTCGTCCAGCATTTTGAAGACTGTAATGAGCATACTTGTCACAGGACTATTAGGACTTCTCCCATTAGTAGGCTGATGTAGATTATACAGTAACTTAGCATTCATAGGTTGGTACTAGGCTATCGGCCGTAGGGCCTATACAAGGCTAGCCATAACAATTCCCTGGCTATTTCTTCCCACACTATTTACTTTCTTGGACCCCTATCTGGGCAGGGTGACTGACGTGATCCCCGGGGTGAATTTCCTTTCACCCATCCAATCTTCAAGGTTCCTTTTGAAGAGGGTACATGTCTGCTTGACATGTATGGGCAGTCTGTTCCAGAGTCTGGGGAGTCTCTGGGTCAGGAACCTATCCCTCCAGCATGTTTTGTTTATTGTGATGACAAGGTTTAGATCCCTGGAGCATGTGGCTCTGAGGGATTGGGATTTCTTTAAGTGTAGCATGTCCAACAGCTCTGGGTTTGACGTGGCCTTGTATGTTAAGCAGAGATCGCCTCGGAGTAGACGATATGCAACAGAGTATAGCTGGAGTTTTTTAAGGCGGTTAGCATAGGGCATCTGCTTTAGGCCTGTCATTCTTTTAGTGGTATTTCTGCGGCCTTTCCAGTTTTTGAAAATGTCTTGAGAGGTACATACCAAATGGAGCGTTATTCTATAATGGGTCAAATGAGGGATGAGTACAGTGGGACAATGACCTCCTTTTTTTTTTTTTTTTTTGATGAAAAGCCCTTAGTGATGAAGTATGCCACATAGAAGAATTTCCTGACTGTTGTGTGGATATGGTTATTGAAGGTGAGACCACTGTCTGCCTGTGTCCCTAAGTCTCTTAACACACTTTCAGTGTTTAGTGTATTGCCACCTATGTGGTAATTCACGGGTACATGTTTTTTCCCAAAGGGGATAACTATACATTTTTTGGCATTGAGCTTGAGCCCATGACTCTGGCGTCAAGCATCTGTTTATGTAAGACCCTTTTGTAGAGTATCCACATCCCTGTACTTATTGCAAATAATATTCTACAATTTTTGCATCATCCATTAAACATTTTCACTCAGGCTGTACCTGAAATTGGTCAGTTTTGATCAGTGCTCTGCCCCCAGTAAAATATAAATAAACATTTCTGCTGGAGCCTAAGAGGCATGGGTTAATAAAATTGAGCCTCAATCTCAAATACCAGTTCATCCATGTAGGTCTTTATTGACCTGTGGAAAGAGGCCAAATTAACAGTCCTGAAGCCAGAGAGGAAATATCTTCCACAGATTTGATAACAAGAAAGTGAAAGTCCAAAGCTTTCAGCTGTACATGTGGAACCACCAGAGGTCTTTGGTAGGCTGAGTGCAGAGCTCTTTAGTAAACAGTGGGACACAGCAAGTTCCTTTCGATGAGAGGGATCTAAATCATACAGGAGCAAATATACTGACAGATTTTAAGGATGATATTAAAGTGCAGTGGGAGTCAGTACAGGCTACGCAGCACAAGCTTAATCTGCTAGGAATTTGAAGTACCAAAAATAAAGTAGCCTTGCCACGTATAGTGATTTGTCATGCTTATCCTATGTATTAAGAAAGCTAGCACCATCCACTGAATGGAGCTGAAGAAATTCATCCATCACAACCCCTCTTTTCCATTTTTGCACATGAGGTTGGGGTGTCACATCAGCAGTGACAATTGTCTAGAGCCGGGGTTTTCACCTCTGAGTGGCTACCCCTGCTGTGGTAGTTCTTCCACACCACACACTTGCATGCACATGCACACTTCTGGCCAGTTTAGTGTGTCCAATCCACCTACTGCATGTCTTTGGAATGTGGGAGGAAATCCACGCAAACAAAGGTGGCCATCCAGGAAGGGAGCATGACCAGACCATTATTGGAGGAACAGAATGCTGGCGAGAGTGTAGGTCTGAATGAGATTGGGTAGGAGATGGACAGACAGTTATTTGGTTTACAGATAAGGCTACGAATTATGAGGAATTGTAAGTAAGTTAGCTGGTGGGGAAGTTCTTTGAGGGACAGCAAATGGCATGACCTATTTGGGAGGTTTGCTGAAAATGTGGCTAATTTATGGTTGCATTGTCCCAGCTTGGTGAGCTGGGAAGATTGCATGTTGTTAAGATTGGAAGCAGTACAGGCAGAAGAAACAAGGAAACAATATGCTTTTGTGCAGTGTTGGTCAGGAAAGTTTTAGAGGGAGTCCAGCTTTTAACTATGTGTTGTATGTTGTAACCAAATGCCAGGTGTTTATCAATGTAAACACCAAGAAATGTTATATGTAGGACAAGTTCAATGTTAGTATTATCTGTAGAGAAAATAGTGCCTTTTTTTAAATATTAGATTGTTTGGAGGTTAAAAGAATTAGCTTGGATTTTCTAGGGTTGAGGAAATAGCTATGACTTTTTTCAGGCAGTCTTTATGGAAGTAAAACAATCCTGGGTTAGTTTTTGGAGGTTTTCAATGCTTTTGGTCAACCAGATAATAGAATTATTGGCATATTGAACTGTGGAGGCATTCTTGGTTGTAGTACAGAGGTCAGTGATATTAATGTTAGAGATTAAGGGACCAAGGAAGGATCCTTGAGGAATGCTGACAGTTATGGGGAGGAATGTAGTTCTTTTGCCACGTAATTGCTGGGATCTGTAAGTGAGGTAGCTCAGCAACCAGTCAAGAGGAGGATTATCCAGTCCTAGGAAAGAGAGTTTATGTAGGAGTATGTGATGACTTAGTGTCAAGAGCTTTAGAGAGGTGTAGAAGAAAAGCAGACACTAGGTTCCCTTCATTGCTGCTTATATTGATTTATATTAAGAAAGGTAAGGAGAGTGGTGGTGATGCTGTGGTGAGGCCGAAAGCCATGCTGAGAACAGGACAGATGGGAACATTTTGTTATGTAACCAAGTAAGTCGTCACTGATTGATAAAGGAGACAGTATAGCAGTAGGATGGTAGTTAGGGAGTTCTTTGGAGTTGCCTCCTTTGTGAAAGGTTAGAATGTGATATTGTCTCTAAAGTACAGGAACATTTGGGATACATTAATAGAGCGGCTTATTAATATGGATATAGGATAGGCTACCGCTTTAGCTGCGGTTTTCAAGTGTTCTGCTAGTAGTTTGTCAGGTGCAAGGTAGGCTTCAACTTGAGCAGGCATCGCTTAATGGTAGCTGTAGAGACTGGTTGATAAGAGAACTGGTAAGGGGAGGTATCTTGATTGTTTTCCTAAGTTTATTGAGTAGAGCAGAAACACAATTAATTAAATTATTTTGTTGTTGGTTATATATTTTGCTGTAAATCATTAGTGCACTTAGGAGAGTGGAGTTTTATATTACGATTTGTTGTTTAAGTTTCATTTCTCCATTTAGTGACACAGAGAAAATAACAGTCATAAGTGTTTTTGTGGCTACTTCTATTTTGTTTTATTTTGCAGTTGGACTTTTTGCTGCGGGTGATGCTTGATTTTACACTTAGCACATACCAGTGAACAACCTATCGTAATCATTTTTGGCAAAGTTTTGGTATAGCTGTTAAACTAGCATAGTTAGAGTAAATTAAGGAATTCATATATCACATCAGCACCTGCATCAGACTAGTCATACCCACTTTAACAAAATTATTAATGTAAGTTATTAATATGTAGTGGTTAATAATTTTTAAGTTGTTTTGCTATACCTACCCATCACAGTTTCAAAACATACAACTTCTGTTTGTGTTGCATTTCACAAACTCCATATGGCAAACTCTGTTTTTGGTTAACTACATTTTAAAAGGTGACTGGCACCCCCTTACAAATCCAGCTAGTTCTAAAGGAGAGAGGGTTTAAAGGTGCTAAACTCCATTTCAGTCAGAATTAAAGGAAATATAGTTTGCCATCACTGTTTGAATATTGGTGTCCAAAAACACGAACACTCCATTTCAGAAGTATTGTAGTTGGTGTTACTGTTATCAATTCATTTAGGTTGTTGGAGTAGGTTCTGTAAAATTATGCCTCGTTAAATACTAATAACATTTAATTGTATAAGAAACTTCAAGTACCCATGTGAGTGTAAGCAGATGTTCTTCATTCCACATTGCTGCAGTCCTAACTATTGGGTAGTCCGCTGTCCAGTCGGCCCGAATACCAAAGTATATGGCTGACGTCGGTCAGGGCGCATTAGACTGACGTCAATACGTCAGGGTACTAATGCGCATGACCGACGTCATATCCTCGGTCTTTTTTGCCGCATGGTCCGATGCAGAAGCAATTTTGCGAGTGCAGGTTGGCGTTCTGAAAGTTTCTGAAGTCAGAGTTTCAGACCGAATCAAAGTTGGCTAAGTACCCCGTTGGGGAATATTTTGGTTTTTTCTTGCCTCAGTATTTAACCGGATGTCAGAAAAAGTGAATAACTGTATTTCTTGTGGGAAACAGATACCTCATAGGGATTACCATACTTTGTGTATACCTTGTTTAGGGCCTGAGCACGGCGTTGTTGGATGCCGCTCTTGTGCTAGATTTAACAAACGCACTATTAAGAGAAGGTTAGACTGTGCCAGGTTAGTGTTTGGGAAGCGTTGTAATTATAAAATGCCGTCGGATGCTCCGGCCGGCTTCGACTAAAAAGCGCAAAGATAAAGCAGCAAAGCCTAGGGTGGAGGAACCGACAGTCCCAGACGTCGGTTCTTTGGAAGGCTCAGTGGAGCCGGAGGTTTTGCCAGGTGTCTCTTTGGAGTCTCAGGAAGAGACTTTCCTGTTACAGGATGTTTCCTCTCAGGAAGTAGGCCAGGCTGAGGGGGCTTCTCAGGTGGCTGTTCTTCCCTCTCTTCCTAAGGTGGTTAGAGCCTCTCCTTCAGTTTCCAAGGCTTCTTTGAGGGGCAGGCCAAGTTTAGCTTCTGTGGGGGTTTCTCCTAGTACTTCAGGATCTTTGCCTAAGAAACATATGCTTAAAATGGCAGAGGATTTGATTACTATGATTAGGGGTTCTATGCCCCCTCCTGATAAGAGGCCTAGGGTGGAACCTGAGTTTGAGAGTTTTGAGCAATGCTCGGAGGCTTGAGTCTTCGGCTGAAGACTTGCAGGAGTACCCTCCTTATTCTGATTCTGATGTGGATGATTCTACTCCTTCTGCTTCTCCTCCTGAGGATTTTTCATTTTCAGAGACTCTGCATTCCATGAGGGAGCATTTTAAATGGGAAGGTCAAGATTTCTCTGATTCCAGGAAAAGGCTTAGGGAATTCTTGTTTTACCCCAGCATAGGCCTTTAGCTATACCTCCTGTTTTGAATGTGGTGGAAGATGTGTTTGCAGAGGCTTCCCTGAATCCTGATTCTTTGCCTCCTGCCCCAGTTAAACCGGATAGGTATTATAGGGTGCCTGAAGCTCATAAGTATCTTTTAAGAGTCCTAGGGCAGACCCAGAAACTGTCTCTCAGGGGCCTAAAGGTGTGAAGGCCTCAGTTGTTAAAAATCCTGTCCCTCCTGATAAAGAGGCAAGGGCTTTGGATAGATGGGGAAAGAAAGTGTATACTTCTTCCACTTTAGCCATGAGGGCGTTGAATTGTCAGTTTCACATGTTAAAATATCAGAATTATCTTCTTTCACAGTTGAAATCTAAGGTGGATGCTCTGGCTGAAGGTATTGAGTGTAAAGAGTTGCAGGATTTAGTTCATGTGTCTGAACAGGTAGGTAAACATTCCTTGCAGTGTGGTTTTGATGCTGTGCAGGCCTCCTCCAGGGTGGCTGCCACTGGTTCTGTTCTTCGTAGGCACGCCTGGCTGAGAGATCAGAATTTAGCTGAGCATGTTAAAACAAGGATTTTGGATGCTCCTTTACAGTCTGATGTGTTGTTTGGTTCACCTGTGGAAGCAGTTTTGAAGAAAATGGAGGACAAGGCTAAGTCTATGCAAACTGTTAAAGATTTTTTGCAGGTGCAGCCTCCGAAGTTTAGTAGAAATTGGCCTACTAAGGGATGGACTTATCCTGCTTATGATTCCCAGTCTAGGGGTAGGTCTAGACGTGGTAGGGGCAGAGCTCAGGGTTCTTTTAGGCCTAGGACAGGGAGTTCCCCTGCTCAGACTTCTGGTGAAGGCAGGGGTCAGTCCTTTCGTAAGCAGACCCAATGACCTACCTTTTCAGCTGCCAGTACATTCTCGCCTGGCAGCACCTTTGGGAGGAAGGCTGTCTCTTTTCAAAGAAAATTGGGATTTAATTACCCAAGACAGATGGGTTCTGGATATTATTCACCACGGTTACAGGTTTTATTTCCATACCTTGCCTCCTTTCAAAGGCATGCCAGACATTCCTCCTCTTCAAAGGACAGAGGCTCACAAGCAAATTTCTCTGTTGCTCCAAATAGGGGCCATTCAGTCAGTTCCTGTGCGGAAAGGGGCCTAGGATTTTATTCTCGCCTGTTCCTAGTACCAAAGAAGGGGAACACGTGGAGACCAATTCTGGATTTATCTATCCTCAACACTTATCTGGACATTCCCAAGTTCAAAATGTTGGCGTTACAACAGCTTTTACCTCTGCTGGGCAAAGATCACTGGATGGTAACTTTAGATCTCAAGGAAGCTTACCTTCATGTGCCAATCAGACTAAGTTGCAGGAAGTATCTGCGTTTTCGAGCTGGAAATTCTCATTATCAGTTCTCTGCATTGCCCTTTGGCTTATCTACTGCGCCCAGAGTATTCACAAAGGTTCTGGCTCCAGTGATAGCTTACTTCAGGCTAAAAGGAATCCAAATCTATCCTTACTTGGGCGACTGCCTGATTCTGGCTCAAGAAAAAGAAGATCTTCTACAGCATCTGGAATATGTCATAGCAGTGCTAAGATGCCTAGGGTATTCTGTGAACGAAATAAAGTCCAGTCTAGTACCCTCTCAAGACATGTGCTTTCTGGGTGTGAGACTGAATACAGCAGCCCAGATGGCCTTTTTAACCCCGGACAAACAAAAGAATCTTTCCAGTTACTTCCATCATCTATCTCTTCAGTCCGGGCTGACAGCAAGGACAGTCCTTCAAGCCTTAGGGTTCATGGCATCTTGTATTCTGGTGCTTCCCAATGCCAAACTGCATATGAGGAAGCTACAATGGTATCTCAAAAATCTGTGGACACAGCACTGCCAGGATTTGGACACTGTCATTCAAATAATACCTTGCATTCAAAAGGAATTTTTGTGGTGGGCTCAGGAATGTCACCTAAACAAGGGACTCTCTGTGACCCGGCCAGAGGCAAGTCAGATTCTAACGACAGATGCCTCAGATGTTGCTTGGGGAGCTCATCTAAATGGAAAGTGGATACAAGACAAGTGGCCTGCCAGACTACAGCATCTACATATCACCATGAAAGAGATGTTAGCAGTTCAGTTTGCATTCATTGCTTTCAAAGAGTTACTTCTTCCAGGGCAGGTGTTGATTCTAACAGACAACACAACTGTCATGTGGTACATCAACAAACAAGGGGGAACACATTCTTACCCATTGTGCAGGCAAGCAATGATTTTATGGGAGACTGCGCTCACTCTGCAACTAACTCTTCAGGCAAGGTTTCTGCCGGGAGCACAGAACTCCTTAGCAGATGTATTAAGCAGACAAATCATGGATCCCCACGAGTGGAAACTGGATCTTCATGTATTTCAAAAATTGACAGTGTCATGGGGAACTCCAGACATAGATCTGTTCGCTTCTCCACTAAACCACCAGCTGCCAAAGTTTTGCACGAAGGATTTCATCACACAGCTTGGAAAGTGGATGCTCTTTCTTTCAGTTGGAAAAATCTTCATGTGTATGCCTTTCCACCTCTGCCTCTTCTTCCAAAGGTGCTTCTAAAGGTCAGACAAGACAAGCCAAGGATGATTTTAATAGCTCCAGATTGGCCTCGGCAGCACTGGTACCCATTACTGAGGAGTCTGGTAAGGAAGCCTCCATAGCCTTTACCCTTGATTCCACACCTGTTGTCTCAGAGGGACGGTCATCTGCTCAATGTCGAGCTTCACTCTCTACATCTAACAGCCTGGCATATTCTGTTTTGAAAGACAGCAGGTCTCGGCTTCCTCAACAAGTTTTAAATGTGATTATGGAAGCCAGAAGACCTAGTACAAGGAAAGTGTATGCATGAAAAATGGAAGAGATTTTTGTTTTGGAGTGCAGCAAACAATTTGGAGATTACTGAGCCAAATTTGAGTGTGGCTCTTCAATATCTTACTGAGTTACTGGACAAAGGTTTGTCTTTCTCTTCCATTAAGATTCATGCTGCAGCAATTTCAGCTCACTATGATTGTGACCCACCATTGTTTTCGCATCCTTTGTTCAAGCAATTTCTTAGAGGGGCAAAGAATATAAGACCCCACGTAGAGCTCCTACTCCTGCTTGGGATCTCAATTTTGTGTTGGAGAAACTTACTCTACAACCTTTTGAGCCTCGGCTACTGCTGAATTGAAATACTTGTCATGGAAGACTGCTTTTTGTTGGCCATTACTTCTGCAAGAAGGGTTTCTGAGTTGCAGGCCCTTATGGCAGTGGAGCCTTTTTTGATTTTTCATAAGGATAGGGTATCTTTACGTACTAATCCTTCCTTTATGCCTAAGGTGGTTTCTAGTGTGGCTTTAAACCAAACTATTCATTTGCCTACCTTTTATGCAGATCCCCAAAATAAAGGGGAAAAGATTTTGCACACTTTAGATGTACACAGGCTATTGCGTTATTATTTGAGCAGGACTAAGGATTTTAGGCAGTCTCAGCAGTTGTTTGTTTCTTTTGCTTTGAGTTCAAAGGGCAAGCCTGTGTCAAAACAAACTATTTCTAGGTGGATTGGGAGTTGCATTACATTTTGTTATTCCCATCATGGCAAGGAGATTCCAGCTGGGATTAGGCCTCATTCCACTAGGGCTACTGCCACTTCCACAGCATTTCTAAGGGGGTGGCAACTAAGGATATTTTGGAGGCAGCTACTTGGAGTTCAGTGCATACTTTCTCTAAGCATTATCACCTTCCTCTCTACTCTAAGTCTAGGGCTGGTTTTGCCACAGCTATTCTGCAAGGCATGTTGTCAGTTCCTGCTTCCTTATGATTTGCCAGCCTCCCTTACCTCTGCTTTGGGATTCTACCCAATAGTTAGGACTGCAGCAATGTGGAATGAAGAACATAGTACAGTTTTGTACCTACCATAAATGTAGATGTTCGAGGATCCACATTGCTGCAGTCCAATTTACCCTCCCTCCTTCCCCTCTGTGTTTAGGGGTGGTTGTGTAGGTGAGGTTATATTCTGCTAATTGTGTATATATTGTATATATATTTTTGGTGCAGGTATTTTGGGAGTTTTTGTTTTTGGCCTTATCTTTTCAGGGTCTTCTGACATCTGGGGCAAGAAAAGACTGAGGATATGACGTCGGTCATGCGCATTAGTACCCTGACATATTGACGTCAGTCTAATGCGCCCTGACCGACGTCAGCCATATACTTTGGTATTCGGGCCGACTGGACAGCGGACTACCCAATAGTTAGGACTGCAGCAATGTGGATCCTCGAACATCTACATTTATGGTAGGTACAAAACTGTACTTTTTCTGTACTGGGGACACTTGTTTGTTTAAACTTTTTCCTCTACAAGCAAGGGAGCCCACAGGATTTTTTGCAGGGGGGTGCAAACTCAGCCACGCCCACAGCCACACCCCCTCAACCCACGTAGCCCCACCCACACAGCCATTCCAGTGTCCCATTACTTGGATATTTCTCCCCATTTGTCATAGACACTGTTCAATGTGCATACTGTTTTATGCTTTACTTCTACAATGATTACATATATTTGGATTTAATTTACAACTTTTATTTCAAAAGTTATAGCACAAATACTGATAGACATTTATTAAACCTAAACAAAGCAATAGTCTTACAATGAAAACTGACTCTCTACCTTTGAAACCCACATTCACTGAAACAACATTGAAACCCACATTCAAAGAAAACGTATCTGGCCAGTGGCAGGGTAAGTTTACCTTTGGGCTGTTTTCAAATCATAGGCTCCTTGCACACATTTTTAGAACCATGCAAAAGTTCTTTGATTCACCTTCCTGACTGTATTAATTATACAATATAATAATTGAATTATATCTCTTGTATAATACAGCACTACTTGTTAGAGTGCGTTTTAAATTTATAGTTCTGAACATTTTTCCTTTAAGCAATGAAACAAATCATATGAACCAATAATGACCACCTGCCCAATTCAGAACATTTCAACCATAAAGGGCCACTCAGTCTTCTGTCATACAATCCACCAATATCAATCAATATGCAGAATCTCTGCAGAAGTAAAGGTAATCTGAAACCAATGAAGAGGTTGTTGCTAGAAAACAACTTTATATATTTCAGTGTTTTCATTTACAAATTCAGTGCCTGTTGCCCTTGAAGAATAAAATTGCCTATGTTACATTAAAATAAATGGTAAGCTGGTATATTGCAATAGGGAATGGGTGGCAAGCTGAAAAACAGGTTTATAGTTATTAGGTGTCTCATCCAAAGAAGACATACTAAGGACTGCAGTACCATACCCCCTTAAAATACAAGTGTACATGCTGTAGGAATAGAACCTACAGCCCTTTGCATCAAGATGCAAGTATGCTACCTGCTGTGCTAACACTGCTTTAAAAGTCTATACCACAATAATGATACAATTTGCTAAACAAAACAGTTGCACATTTTAAGCAGACCTAGCATGAGCAGCAGTAACCTTCAATTCCCTTGAATCTCATAATTCCTTGAAAATGCACTTGAAAATAAATTCCACCTGCTAAATAGGGCATTTCTCTCTCTCTGACTCTGTCCGTCTCTCACCACAGACACACGCACACACACAGACACACCTCAACTTCTTAGTGCAAGAAATCTGGACAAAGCCTAAAATAAACAGGGACAGATTATAAATATTCCTTTCATGAACTTATAAAATTGCTAGAATAACAGGATTTGTGTTGGTATGCATTTTTCTAAAGGATTTGATGTCTAAAACTATTTAGCAACTTCAGTCGTTTTTAGGAGAAATATGGGGTAAACATCTGGGCATTCTGCAAACACCTGGACAGCTGAGGGGTATGCTACCTACACACACACACTCAAAGGCCTCAAACTAGGGACACATTTAGAAAGTTGCTAGAATAACAGGATTTGTGTTAGAATATATTTTATGAAGGATATCAAGTCTGAAACTCAAATGCATGTCATTTAGTTAGTAACTTTAATCCTTAGCTCATCCCAGTGATTTGTCAAAAACAGAATTTGAGGAACAGACCAAAAATATAATGCAAAAATCTGGACATTCCGTGAAAATCTGTACAGTTGAGAAGTATGAGTCACACGCATTCATCCCCCTACCTCCTTAGAAAGTGGACAGAACAGGTTTTTGCATTAGTATGCATTTTCTGAAAGATATGAAGTCTGAAGCTGAAATGTCTGCCATTATTTTCTGAGTTCAGTCCTCAATGATTTTCCAAAAAACACAACTTTAAGAAACCAAAAATATGAGGCAAAAATCTGGATAATTGCATGGTATGAACCCCCCCCCCCATACACACACACACACACACACACACACACACACACACACACACACACACACACACACACACACACACACACACACACACACACACATTCACCCTCCTACCTCCCTCTTTCTCTGACACCACGGTCAGTAACATTCTCACAGGGCTCTAACCCCAAATCACCAAACAATGTCTCTAATATCAGGACAAACTCTACATTAACATTTTCCTTAGACAACTTACAGAAACTAAAGACATCCTGTATTTTAAGCAATAACTTATGCTGCATGAATGCTTCTGCCAAAGAAAAACTCCACATTAGCATTTTCTTGGATATCAAATGCTAGTCTCATCAAAAAATTAAGTAACACTAAAATGCATTACATTTTTGTTTCAAGGCTAAGCTTGTATCTCAGAGTATGTCTTTCTTTTGAGGAGAAAGCTTTATCAAATCACACACACACTCACTCTGCAGAACAGGCAGAAAGCAAGAGAGGCAAAGCTCATTTTTAGACGTACATGCCAGGAACTGCAGATACATGATACAGACAGAATCTTCATCTCAGAGTCTCAACACATAGTTATTCAATCCCATATTTCAGTTTGAGAACCACAGCCTTCATCAACTCTTTTTATTCCTCTCAAAGACTACATTAAAGTTGAAGAAGTAGACCACACAGATGATATCTCACATGCAAATGTGACACGGAAACATGCCCACAGCTTGGTGGCATGTCTTTCTGTACAATCTGAACTGCAGTAAAGAGATTGAAACCTGGCTTGCATTTTTTACAACAACTTGTGCTGATGCACCTTTGGCAAGAAATAAATAAATAATAATAATATATCAATTTGTTAACCAGGTAGACCCACTAGACATACGTCCCTTTTCAGGAGTGACCCATGAGTAATATCTGGGTAAGTGACTTGCTTGTGGTCACACAGTAGGTGAATAAGGGCTAAGGGAGTCAAACCCTGAAAGACACGAACTAGATCATAACATAAAACCTCTGCGCCAACTGCCAGCCATAAGTTGTAAATGAAAAAGTGTATAAAATAAACTTTCTGCTGAGCACTTCAGAAGAAAAGCCATGTATGCTTGCTTATTGCATAGCTAATGTAAGAGAAAATGACAGAGACAGGCAAACCAGCAGGTTTGGAAGCATCAGAAGTGGCATAAAAGATAAAATGTTAAGAAAATTCAGCAGGTGTGGACATGCAAGAAGAAATGCTGTTTTCCTGAGTGTGGTGGGAATGATGACAGAAGCACAATAATACATGAAACTGCATGTACTTATGTGGGTGTGACATGCAAACCACAGCACAATTAAGACCTAGAGAGGCAGTGGAGAAAAATAAAATGAAAAGGCATCAGTGTGAACATAGGTGGGGTCTCCAGGAATGGAATGGCAATTTGTTTACAAGGCAAACAAACTCAACTTGGTCTTTCAGACAACTCTCTCTCTCTTACTGGAAAGAGACATGGCAACAGTGTGGTATAGCTTTATTTCCCTATGTAAAAGTTTACACAACAGGTACACATATCATTGAAACTGCAGTGAAGTGTAAGGGGGCGCTGAACTCCTGAATGTGTCATCCTTTGTATGAGACATTAAACAGAGGCCCCATATACTTGAGTTTGGGGTAGGTGCCATAGGATCTTTCACATTCACATAAATATCAAAAAGAGTAGGGGAAGTTCCCTGATGCCCTGGCCAAAATTCCCTTAGTACTACTAGTATAAATACTACCTCAGGTCTCCCCTGAAAAGGAGCTGGCTACTAGCCTAATGGGACTGACCTGGTCAACAAAGAATAAATTAATATAGCTTAAATGACAGAATAACCTACCAAAATGACTCTCTGAAATTCAGATAGTTAAATATCATTACAGAGGGAGCCCCTGAATTATTTCAGCCCAATTACAGCAACTGATCACCATTATTAAGGCAAAACATGGAAGCAAACTAAAATATGGTTAAAAAGGTAAGGAAATATGCCTCCCAATTCAACTTCTTAGTCATTTTGCAAATTAATGTAAATAGCAATGGGATATTACAATAAAGACTAATGAACAGTCATCCCTCCCTTACACACACACACACACACACACACACACACACACACACACACACACACACACACACACACACACACACACACACACACACACACACACCACTTCCAGTAAGTCTGAAAAGACCGGCTACAGTGCTGGTTTGTCTGCAACATAAAGCCTGCCAAACTATGAAAGAAGCAGAGAATCTGTAAGTATTAAAAAAGCTAGAAGCTTCCCTTGAGCTGATGGAGATGATAACTATCATTAAACTCTGCCCTGGAGAAAATGGTTGATGTTGCCAATTAGCAATGCTTATAGACTACAAAAAAGACGAGCATGTTTTCTTCCATGTGCAGGTCCTATTATTCCTTGTCTTAGTGAGGGATCCAAAGATCCATATTAGAAGACAGAGAAGCAAAAGAAAATCAAGAAAACACAGACAATAATATGTAATCTGGAAATGAAAATTTTCTGCTTTTTTTTTCCCTTTATGTTGAATTTATTTCTACGGATATTTGTAATGTGCAATCATGGCAATGTCAGCCTAAAGACCATGCATACTCAGTCATAGACCCATCTTTTATGAGGCATCACTCAATAGCCGGTGCTGCAGTTTTCTAAACCCAACAATTAAGTAGAGTTAACATAGTGTCCCCATGCAGAGGAATAGTGTCTACAGTTTATTTCTGGATCCTGTACTCCATGAAGTTACTACCAACTCCATAAACTTTAGTCTCTAATCAGGAGTACTGCGGACAATAGCAATCAGCTGTTCAGTTTTCAAAAACTGAGTCTGCATTGAGACCCATCTTTTATGGTGATGTGAGGAGAGTAGTAAACCATACAATTTATAACAAACATCACTGACTGTTTTATACTTTCGGATTAATATTATTGACCATATGATCTCACCTGCATAAACGCCACAGTATTGATCCTCTAGCAGTTAAAAATTTACAGCATAGCGTAACATTTGTTACCGAACAAACCGGCTGTGTTAACTGTCTGTACACCAGTAACGCTACTAAAATGATAAACAGAGCACACACCAGCTACTCAGACAATAAATGGAGCACACCAGCTACTGAATGGATGCAGTAAACAATAAACGGAACACACAGCCTTGGGGGAAGCTCTCCTTACCATGGATGATCTGCCACCATTTTTTCTGCGCACTTTTCTGTTTAAATAGTGTGCGATGCACGCATGAGTCTTTACAGGTCTTGCTGCTGTAAAAGTGGGCGGGCATTCCCTCGCTCTATAGTTCCAGCACCCATGCGCAAGTACCTGTTCCGTTTGAATGACTGGATGCAAAGAGCATTCTTAAAGAACAACGCCCTTACAAATTTTTGTTTTAAGTAGAAGTAAATTAATCTCCTGGCCAGCCGATTCCAGGGGGGTGCAAGTGCACCCCCTTGCACCTGCCTGCGGGCGCCCTTGTCTACAAGCCCTTATATATTTGTTCTTACTGCATTTTTTTGCGTGTGCTTGTATCTGTGTCCTGCCTTACTGATCATCAGGCATCCTACTATCAGACTTGAGTCTTTTTTTTTTTTTTTTTTTTTTAGCATTGAGGTGTAAACCAAATGTGAGCGTAACCCATGCAGCCCACTGCAGCACAACCAAACAAAAAAAAAAAAAAAAAAAAAAAAAGCACCAGGAAAACATGTAATCTAAACTTAAGCTCAACAAGACGTAAAATCCATATCATCTGATGAAGTTTGATTGTGTTTTATGGCGAAAGTGCTTAACTATGTTTTGCTGAAGAATTGTGCAGTAAATGATGTATATATTTTTATTCTGAAATTCTTTGCCTCCTCTGATGATCTGGAAAGTCTGGATATGGATTTTTTTCACTTGTGTTAGCATTGAGGTGTCCCAACTCTACTGTGGTGACAGCTATTTAAAGGGGCCATTGTTTTTTTTTTTTAAACAGGTCCTAGCCCCCACCCCTAGCTGGGGAGGAGACGTAATCTACATCACCTTGGTGACTCACAATACCCCTCCCCCAGTGAGAGCATGTTATTGTGCACTTGCTGATGAGGACTACCCAAGGATGATGGCTTGATGAGCTATAAGCAGACCTTCAGGATAACTTCCACACATGCAGCTCCTCCAAGGGATTGTGGCTCTATGCATTCTGCTGTTGTCCCACCTCCCCTGCCAGTGTCATCAAGCACCTGAACTTTTAATCAAACTCCATCTGCCTGCAACATAGTCAGAACTTATCACTCAGTGCTGATTTTGCTAGCTGTTCACACTACCTGTTACCTTCTTTCTTTTGATTATGAGAGGGTGTTGGTGCCAGGTAAAACTTTACAGTCAATAATGACATTTCATATAAGAGTGAAATCTATGAAATTTTGTAATACCTCTGATATTTGTTTTTCTGATTCACAAGCTCTTTAGGTATAATTAATTTTAGAAACAAAAGTTGTAGTCTTCTGTTGTATCTGTCATGTCAGATGTTTATTTTCTGCTTTAAGATTGTTTATGTGGGAATACATGATGATCTGCCTGTATTTCTGTGTGAATCTCCTGGAATAAACGTATATCAGGGAAAAAAAATTCCTGATTCTGTTGATTAGTTACCGTGCAACAGCAGATGAAATAAACAATCCTGGCATAAAAAGAATACCCTTTAACATCTTTGTCTTTTCTTACTAGGAACTGTCTCTCTATACTTTGGGTAATCTGGCTGCAGACAGCAAAGCTGTAAGAAAGAAAATGCTCCTACAGGGCGCAATCCCATCGTTAATGTTCTGCATACAGGTAGCTGCATACTGCATTTTGTTCCCGTTATTCATTCTGTGCAAACATAAGACTTGTAGCCTGTAGGTATGGCCTTTTGTGTCTGTATAACTTATACCTTTTTATGATACCTTTATACAGTTTTATATATTTTTGCATTAGTAAGACCCCACTGCTGAAATAGCAAACCCGTAGTACTAGAATAACTGTTGCATTTATTCATTCATCCATTCATTCTTTCACTAATCAGGTTTAAGTAGGTTGGCTACAAGGACCCTGTCTCAGTCATGATCTAGGTAAAAGGCAAACACCTGAAACCAAACAATTCAAAGCAGATATATATATATACAAAGCAGAATTGGACAATTTAAAGAATAAAAGATGTAATGAGAACAGTGTTACAGAACTAAAATGAATATATACTTAGTGACATAATCACGCTAGTTAAATACTCTTTGCTTCTAAATCTTCCTCCCCTCCCTCTAATCTACTTATTTTATTTATACCTTTGAAGACTGAATCTTGAAGTGTGTTTTTATTGGCACCTTATAGATTGTGCTCTAATTGCAGTGTTCTAACTGTGATGTAATAGTATTTTTACTTAATTTATCAACTTAATCTCTGTGATTGAATGTGCACTTATCATGTGAGTTTCTTATTTTTGTACTTTTGTATAACTTTTTACAATTTTTAATTGTCTCTGGAGCTTTTCTCCCTGGGTCTCCACTGAAAATGGCCATTCCGGTAAAGAAATGTAAAATAAAATAAATTAACAGAAGTCTAAATGGGTATGTGCTGGTTGCTTGGCCTATAGAGAAGGATCCCTAATGACAGCCCAGCTAATCTAGGTGTGTTTAGCAACCTGGGTGTTGGAAGAGTTGGCTGAGAAGAGTAGGTATGAAGTTGCCTAGCCTGTTTGTTTCCCCTGAGGATAGGGGGTTGTAAGTGCTGGTGTCATCTCATAGCCTTATCTCCCATTAATGAATCCCTAGAGGAGACCAGACACCTTGTCGGAGAGGAAGCAATATGGCTCTTTGAGAGGCTAAGGCCATTACTTTGGTAAGCAGGGAAGGCTGGGGAAGACGGCAGAAAACACCTGCTTAGCATTTATATGGGTTGGATTGTAGTATTTTCCCAGATGGTCAGAGGAGTGAAAGAAGAATTAAAAAAAAAGGTTCAGAAGAGTGTACAATTCTCAAACACCTTTTAAAATTTTGGGAGTTGGCATAATGGTTAAGGTGACTACATCACAGACACAAGGTACGGGTTTTATTCTCACCTTTGACAAAACTTGGCTAAATGTAAAATGGCTCACAAAGGCTGCTAGCTTATTACTTATGAAAAATAATGTACTATACTCATGGTGTATTCGGTAATAATGAGACAAGTGACTTTATTTTTTAGAGTATTCATAATGCTTTGTTGTATTCATCTGCACTGAAGATTATCTTTACTAGCTGTACAGAATTCCAGAGAGGAGGTGCAGTAATAAAAGGAGGATGTGGCCCCCGTTTTAAAATTAGTTCTTAGAGTTTCTTTTGTACTAGGAGCTTTAGTTCTTTTGGAAACCTTAGGAGGAGGTTCATGACTGGGTGGTAGACAAGGAAATGGTTCAAAAAACTAGTTTGTAATTCGGCATAGCTGGTCAGACAGTTCCTTAACAGGAGATGCTGTGTTGTCTCTAGAAGCTTCTTCAGTGTTCTAACCATGGGGCCAAAAGAATGGATTTTAGAACATTACGGTGGCCATCTTGTAGTGTGAGACATTGGTAAAGAAAGATAAAACAAGAAATGGAAGGCTGTACGCTAGTTATGGCATAAAAACTTGTAACAGAGGATGAACTGACTGACTGGTTTTGGGAACCTACTTCCCTTTTAGCAAACCCCAGTTTGGTTCCTAGTCTCATTATATAAAAAAGAAAGAGGAAAAACTATATTATTTCATTTAACTATGTTTTCCTAGTAGACTTCTTGGCTTAGAAGGATAAAAGTCATGACAACAGTCTAGGGTTTGGTAAGCAGCTTCAAAGCTGGTAGAGGCAAGGATAGGGGATGATAAGGTGATGCCTGCTCACCTTCTCCAGGAGAAACAGTGTGTCTAGATGACATTTGTGCTCAAGTCACAAGCACTGTTGATGATACCACTGTCATGGGATTCAGACTGAGGACAGCACTGAATCTGAATCTCCCTGTCAAGAATTCTCTTTCTCTGAGACTTTTTCCTGAATGTGCCAGTGTGTCAGTCCCTCAGAAAATACTATGAATTGTTACAGCTGGAATTCCTGGATCCTCCTCCCATACCCCAGTACTGCCAGCATTGGAGGATGTCTTTGTCACAGCCTGTAGTTTCCCTGATAGCTGCCTGTCACACCTAAGAAAGTAGGTAGAATGTAGAGTTCCTCAGTCTTTGAAATTTCTGTACATTCATGCCAGACCTGACCCAGTAGCTATAGTTTTAATCAAGCCAACTTCTGTCAGGCATTTGTAACCCTGATCCTCCCCTTTTGACAAGGATGATAAAACAATTGAGCCATTGGGGAAAAGTGTATGCTTCACCAACTTTAATTTTTAGAATGTTGAATTGTATATTTATTTATTCTGACTAATTGTGAAAGTATGAGGAATGTTTTATCTGCAGTTCCTTCTTTTGAGGAAAAATCCGCTTTGTATTGTTTAGTTTTTTTCTATTTCTCAGGTCACTGCTCATTGTTTAAAGTGGAGTTTATGACTCTGAATACTACATCCAGGGCTGTTGTCAGTGGTGCTATGTTGAGGAGGCTTGCATGGCTACATTCTGAAAACCTCCCAGGAGATGTAAACGTGACTTTAAATTCATTGGACAGAGGTTTCGTTTTTGGTCCCTCTGCTGCAGAAGATATCAAAATATGTGATGACAGGGGTAAACTCATACAGGGAATCTGTCATATTTTTCAGCCCTGCTTTTATAAATTTTCCAAGGGTTTTTCTGCTCCTTTGTCCAGTTTTGGCAAGAAATAAAACACAGTCTCAGCAAAATGCCAGTAAGCAGATGGTTAAAAAACAGTGAGAGAGAAGTTCCAAAAAGAAAGCAGGAACCCCTCAAAACAAAAGACAGTCACATAAGTTAGAATAACTGTGTAAGGCAGTCCCTTATCCCTCCCAGAAAGTCTTGATCTCCATTTTTCTCTTTGGTAGCGGATCATTTCAGACAAATGGGTTCCGAGGCTGAGTCATCAGGGGTACAAATGGCAGTGGGAAGAAATTCCTCCTTTGAAGGGAATTATTCCACATCCACCAGACCAAACCCCTCTGTTCCCTCCAGTCCTACGGCACATGCTTTTTCAGTGGTAATAAAAACATTTCTTCCTTTCCAGTGGAGAAGAGGCTTGTATTCAAGAATGTTTCTGGTGCCAAAGAAAGAAAATGCATAGAGACTTGTTCTGGACATTTTTTTTATTAAGCCAGTTTATGATAGTAATGTTTTAATTACACAGTCTTTTACCCCTGTTTCCTCATGTGAGTTTTTTGTAACCTTAGATTTAAAAGATGCTCATCAGATTCCTATCCATCCAGACTTTAGGCATTACTTAAGGTTTTATGTGTCTGGATCACATTATCTGTTCTCTGCCTTACCCTTTGGGCTATCCGCTGCAAAGTGTCTAGCTCCAGTTTTAGCACATTGCAGGCTACAGGGAATCCACATTTCCATATTTAGATGACTTGCTTAACTTTGCAGTCTTATTCAAAATGTCAGGAATCTCTTACTTGGGTGAGAGAGAGCAGGCTGGGATCCCAAGAGAACATTCAAAAGTCTTTTTTGACTCCATCACACAGGATTGTGTTCTTGGAGTATCTGCTAGACACTTCAGCACAAAGAGCTTTTCTTCCACAGGAAAAAAAATAGCTCTATATTTAGATCTCTTTCAGGGGTTTTCCACTCAAACATTAGTCACTGAGAGGGAATACGTCAAGATTCTGTGCCCATGGCATTTGTGATGCTTGGCAAGACTCCATATGAGAAAGATACAATGGTATCTGAGATCTCTTTGGTCCCAGTACTAACACCTGTTATCTTTTTAGATTCCAGTTCTAGAATTTGTGAGTAGAGAAATCAGTTGATGGAGATGTCAAATATCCCTAAATTCAGGTCTCCCTTTCTTCCCTCCTGCTCCAGAACAGTCAGACCACAGATACTCCAAACTTTGCTTGGGGAGCAGTGTCAAGGGGAATAAAAGTGCAAGGTGTCTGGGACAGCAGAGATGGCCACAAGCATATAAATGTAAAATAGATACTTGGCTTTATCAAGGCACTCAACTCTCTGAATCACCTGTGGTTCCCAGGACTACTTCAAGTTGTTATGGACAATAACACAATGATGTGGTACATATGCAAGGGGGAACTAGGTCTTAACCCCTATGCAGACTAGCCATGTTATCATGGGATATAGCTTTACAGTGCAATCTCACTCTATAGGCTTCCTCCATTCTGTCAGAGGACATTTGTGTGGCAGACAAGCTGAATAAGACAAAGGCAGACCCCCCGTGAATGGAAACTAGATCAGAGGGGTCTTCCAAGATTTGATCCATGTGGGGAATTCCTCAAATACACCTTTTTTCTCCTCACTGAACAATTAGCTGGCAAAATTCTGCTCCAGGACTCGAAGCAAGAAGGCCTGGAAGACAGATGCATTTCTTTTCCTTGGACAAGAATGTTCCTAAATGCGTTTTCATCCTTTACACTCCAGGGTACTTTTAAAGATGAAGAAGGAATCCCCCAAGATCATTGTGGTACCCTCTTCTGGTCCAGGCAACAGTGGTTCTTCCTTTTTTTTTTTGGAATTGGCCAAGGGCAGTTACCACAAGCTTCCTCACAGACTGGATCTGCTAACATAAGCACAAGGGTGTTTGATGCATCCCTACCCCAAACAAGTACAACTGACTGCTTGGATGATAGGATGTTAATACCTTTTACGCACCTGTTAGGATCTGCAGTAAGTATTAATGAAGGCAAGAAAGCTTATTACTAGAAAATCATACATTAGCAAATGGAAAAGGTTTTCTAGTTGATGAAAACAACATAACTAGCACTTATTCAGGGTTAGTGTTTCTCTAGTTTTACAATATCTGTGTGGTTTATTTTCCAGTTGCATCTCTTACTGCTTTATCGGGTCTATATTATATTGTCGAAAGTTTCAAACATCGAACACCATATGAGCGATGTTTGAAATTTTGAAAATATAATATAAAAATAAAAAACTATACTTACCTAAACGCTGTAGGCAGGGGGGCAAACCCCCCACAACCCCGCTACTTAAATATTCCTACTACGAGATCACACTGCATTGAAGTAAAGGGAAAATATTCCCTGCGGCAATTCCCGTGTTAGCGCTCGACATTTCAACCAATCTGGTTTGCTCAATACGTGTTCGCCATTTCCAATTTTCGATCACGCAATAGGAACTCACTTTATCAAAGTTCATTTTGTCTTCCATTTCTGTATGTTTGCCCATGGATCCCCCTCTTTTAAGGAATTCCCCATTTCAAATGTTTTTGAAAGGTATATTGCATAACAGACCTCCAAGAAAACCAGTGGCTCTTTGGAATCTTAATTTTGTATAGAGATGCTGTAATGTGCTCCACTTGAAACACCTCATCTAGCTGACTTGAGGTTCTTAACACAAAAAACACATTTTTACTGGTTGCTATGACCTCTGCAGGAAGAGTATCTTCCGATTCTTAACATGGAAGACAGTTTTACTGGTCGTTCTGACCTTAGCAAGAAGAGTACCCGAGTTGAAAGTTTTTACGGTAGGTCAACATTGTCTCATATTCTTACAAAGCACTACAAGCTAGTTTCCTTTTCCAAGTCTAGGTCAAGCTTTGCTAGCACCCTTCTCCAGGGGCTCTTGGACCCTTCTATTTCCACCTTCGAGTTGTTCTAAGCTATGGTAGTCCACCCATATAGGCTACTGCAGTTGTTTAAGTAAACGTACCATAACAGTAGATGTTTGAATGATCACTGCTGTACTAGCTGCTCCCTCCCTCCCTCCCTCCACCCCCATTATTTTTTTGGAATGTTTTTTTTATGCCAGGGTGTTGACATTTGTTTTTTGTTGTGCTTAGCTATGTCCTGTCAGGGCTCCGCCTCCCTCTCTCAATTGGCATGAAAGCTCTGAAGGGCTTTGTGCCCAAATATGTCTTTTTTTTCAGCTCAACTTGAGCTGGATAATCGTTTGGGTATGTGGAAGGTGCCCTGAGGCTTTGCAAGTTGACTGGCTGTTATATCCTAAGCAAGTTGTAGCCCATATAGGTTAGGGTACTTATAGCAGCAGTCACTCAAACATTCACTGTTATGGTAAATTTGCTTGCACAGCTGTATTTTCTGATTGGTGGAACAGAATTTCAGGAAACTAATCATTTAAAGCTGTGATAGAAAATTGAAGAAACAAACGCAGAGAAGCAGAACTTTTCAAATGGTAGGGATATGTAAAATGAGAAAAGAAGGGACATTTAAATTTTGTAAATTGGGAAGGAAGTATAGTTTCAAACAAGGGATTTTGTGAAATATGTGTTACTAAGTGGCTCTATAATGGGTAGGCTTAGAGAGGGAAAGGAGCAAAGAAAAGTAGATGGTGTACTGCTGCTACTGTAAAGCTAAATTAGGTAAGGGAGAAAACCCACATAGGGGTGTATGAAACCATTAATGGAAACCAGACAGACAAAAGCCACAAAGAAACAATTCAAAGAGTAAAGACCTCAGAGAACTCAACAAGGAAGTATGAATGGAACTGAGGTGTGTGAAGTGTCTAAAGGATCACTGATGGTGCATAATTAACAAGTTAAATTAGTTTATTTGTATTTAACTCAAGGGCGTGTAAAAATGAAGATGCAAAGGGTCTTGTGTACCATTTCTTTCTTTCCTATATCTGGTCACCTTTTATTCTTTGCATAGTTAGCAATATTCTGGACACTGAGGTTTGTTTTGGTCATGATTATTACTACTAGAAAACTAATTTCCATTCTATCCTTTGCATTTTTCAGGAGCTTTTCTTCATTCCACACATTCTAGAATTCTTCATGAACTTTCTTCCTTATTTTAAAATCCATCCCCTACACACATTTATAGAAAAGCATTGCTTGCACATCTGCTCATATTTTGCACAGCTCTGCAGAGAGAACAGAATAATTCTAAATACAAATGAGGACATACTGCAGTGTTGAGCAGACAACTCGGTCATGCCGCTTCATCTCTTAGTGCAAAGCTCTGGACAAAGCCTAATATAATGGGGGCTGTGATATAAGGGAAATATTGCTAGCCCAGCTATCTGGAATTTTGTAAATAATTCTGTCATTTGTGAATATTGATATGATTTATACAGAACTGTATGTTACATGCTGAGCTTCAAGGATGCGTCCACAGTGTACCCTACTGGAAAAGAACAGAAATGCATGTAAACTATATACCTGTGCAAATGTATATTATTTTGACAGTAGAAACTAGAACATAAAAGGGTTAACTTGCAAAACGTAAGAGTAGTTGAGGTTATGTTACTTTATAGCTGGGCCATAAACAAGAGAAGTTACGTCTCAGTTTCAGTGTAGCAGACACAATGTTTAGAGCTAGAAGTTTTTTGTATTGTCTTGGAGAGAAGTAATTACTAGGTTTAAAATGTGAGTTTTTTATTGTTTTACGACTTCCAGTTCTGAGCAAACATATGAGAGATATGTATTTTAACACAGAGATGTTAAATTCTTGTGTGTGTGTGTGTGTGTGTGTGTGTGTGTGTGTGTGTGTGTGTGTGTGTGTGTGTGTGTGTGTGTGTGTGTGTGTGTGTGTGTGTGTGTGTGTGTGTGTCAGCCAAACCAGCCAGCCAGCCACTTGGGCAGGAACACAAAGCACTGGTTGGACAGAGAGGGTGCTGGAGGTTTTGGCCTGACCACTTGGCTGAGATCTTAACCCTGTAACTGTGCCAGTGGGGAGTCTTATTGGAGATGTGGAGAAAGAGGGAGAAACCAGCCCCAGACTGACTGTGATCTCTTTGTGCTCTTAAGGGAAATTGCACTTCATCGTGTGTGCATTGGTCGTCCTCCCATTGTGTACGCCCCTCGCTGTTGCCAGTGGTGTGGATTGAGGCGCCTTGATTACTGGGCCAGTACAGGGGCATCACATATTAATTGGTTGGCAGTGGTGAGATAGCCACATCACATATTAATTGGCTTGTAGTGGTGTGGATATTAAATTCCTGTAGCCTGTGTACAGTGGTCACTGAAGGTATTTGTATTGTGCTCTCAATCAGCCATAAAGTGAACATTCAGAGTTCATATCACAATTGTTTTATTTTTTCTTAGCTTAGTTAGTCAGGGAGAGCAGGCAAGCATGTCAGCAGAGGAGTATGGCAAGCTGACAAGGAGCCAGTTGGCTGAGATGTGCCAAACTAAAGGACTGGTGCATGCCAACTTAAGACAGAAATGATTGAAGCTTTGGGCATAGCTGCATCTCAGACCTGCAATCAGGAGGACAACCAGGCTGGCCTTAGAGATGTACAACTCTCAGAAAATGGACAGCTCAACCTTTTCACAGAGGACTAAAAAAATCCAACTGGAATTTAAGAGACTTGAACTAGAGGGCAAGCATTTGGAAATAAAACAGCGGAGAGAATGAGATGTCTAGAGGCTGAAGAACATGAGAAACTGCAACAGCTGGTGGCTGAGGAGAATGAGAGTCAGAAGCAACATGAAAAGGAGATGCTGACTCTTCGCCAGAGTCGTGGAGGTAATGGGGAAGGGAGTAACCAAACCTTAGAAGCAACAAAGATCAGTAAATTTCTTCCATAATTTACAGAGGGTGATAATTTTGACAGTTTCATTCATATGTTTGAAAGTGTATATAAACAGTGTAATGTTGACCAAGGGCGCTGGGTACGGTTCCTGACCCTCTTATTCCATGGTAAAGCTGTAACTGCTATTTCTAAATTGTCTGATACTGATTAGTTAAATTATAATATTGTAAAGAACTGTCTTTTAGAATGCTTTAAGTTAACACCTGAAACTGATAGGAAAAGGTTTTATGAGCATAGACGCAAGGCAGATGAAAGTGTGTGTGAATATATTGCTGAACTAAGCACTTATTTTCATAGATGGGTGAGTGGATGTCAGTTCACCACTTTTGAAGGGCTGGCAGACCTTTTGGTGAGGGAACAAGCCCTTAGCACTTTGCCTGAGGACATGAGAATTTGGTTAGCTGATAGACAATGCAGTACTGCAGATGAGTTGAGGAAGAAGGGAGGCCTATACCTAGCAAGCAGTGCATCGCTGTGCAGGAAAGGGACAGCCAGTGCTGTTCATGGCTCTAAGGGAACCCATGGTGGGCAGCCCAGACTGCCCTAGCAAAGTCCTCCAGTAGCAGGGGAAGCCACTAGTCCAGGTACACTTCCAGGACCAAGGGTTAAATGTTTTAAATGCAACCAGTGGGGTCATGTAGTATATAGATGTCCACGGAGATGAGGTGGGGAACAAAAGGGGGAGAGCCAGTAGTGGGAATGATAATTTGCCAGCAGTAAGTTGTCTCAAGACAACAAGGTACCAAACTACCACAAGAGGTTATATCCTATCTTAGTAAATGGGAAAGAGGCCATTGCTAGGGGAAACACAGTCTCTGACCTAACCATTGTGAAGCCTGCAATGGTTAAAGAGCACTACTTGCTTGGGCAGTCTACTCCAGTCAGAGCTTTAGGAGGGACCCCATTCCAAATACCTTTGGCTAGGGTTCACCTTGACTGGGAGGGTAGAAAAGGAAGCCGGCAAGTAGGTGTGTTTGAGGATATCCTTGCAGATGTCCTGATAGGGAATGATTTTGATAATGCAGTACCCTCTGTGCATGCAGTTACACTCAGTCAGGGTTGGAGACCAGCATGTGGGTCTGGTGGCCTTGGGGAGGCCTAGACAGACCGCAGACTTGCAGCCAGTACTGGTGAGGTGGTTACTTCAGGGAGGGAGTTACACTGTAGCAGTGAGACTGAAGGAAAGCCACAGCTGCTTGTGGGTACTGATGTTCCCTTGGACAGAGTGACTGCAAGGGCAGAGGTGAGTAGTAGTACCCAGGCTAACAGTGAGGCACCGCTGTTAGAGGATACCAGACTTCCTGTGGAAGGGGAGCTGGGAAGGGTTACAAAGAGAGAGTTGAGACAGGCTCAGCTCTCGGACCGTACATTGCAAGGCCTGAGGCAGGTTGCTATGGAGGCACCTGATTCTCAAGGAAAGAGGGAATCTTTATACTGGGACAAAGGGTTACTACATAGAGAGTGGACCTCTGAGAGAGGGCTAGAGGGTCAGAGAATACAGCAGTTGGTAGTGTCCAGAGCCTACCATCTGGCACTTCTAGCCATAGCCCATGATATTCCCTTTGCAGGTCATATAGGCATAAAGTAGACAGAGAGATGTATTATGCATATCTTTTATTGGCTTGGGATTTCCAGAGATGTAACAGGGTACTGGAGGACCTGTGAGCAGTGCCAAAAGATAGGCAAGGCAGGAGACAAGATGAAAGCTCCTTTGATGCATTTGCCTGCGATTGAAGCACCATTTCAGAGGGTGGCTATGGATATCGTGGGGCCTCTGAGTACCCCAAGTTCCACAGGGGATAAATTATCCTAGTGGTAGTAGATTATGCTACCAGATACCCTGAAGAGTGTCTCTCTCCTCCATTGAGGTAGAAAAGGTGGCAAATGCTCTCTCAGAGATTTTCAGCAGGGTAGGTTTCCCAAAAGAAATGCTGACTGACAGAGGTGCCAATTTCATGTTAGACCTGCTGGTTTGTCTGTGGAAGTACTGTGGGGTGAAGCACCTAAAGACCACCCCTACCATCCCCAGACTAATGGTCTTGTGGAGAGGTTAAACTCTACACTCAAGTCCATGCTACGGGTATTTGCAGATCAGTTAAAGAGGGACTGGGACAAATATTTGATACATCTGTTTGCTTACAGAGAATTTCCCCAGGAATCCATAGGTTTTTTACCCTTTGAGTTGATGTATGGGCAATAGAGTGAGGGGGACCTCTTCATTTTATTCGAGATGAGTGGGAGGGTGTGTGTGAAACTTCGGACATTTAAATTTGATTATTTAACGTTCAAAGTTTTCAAACTTTGAACATATAATATAGATCTGACAAAAAGTGATGTCATCCAAGCTAACCCAGCAGTAATAGTTGATATTAATTTAAGAACTCTCTCAGAGAGAGCATTGGCATTTTGTATTTTATCTATGACCTGGAAACATCAACTCATTTGCACTTGTCTTGCCGTAAGTAAGATTTAGGGCATAGTATCTCTTTTAGATATAGACAGGAATATAGTAAAGATTAGTTTAGATGTTTTCTGTATTTATTTGAGACTGTCCTGCAATATCGTTTTAAATATTCCCTGTGATTTTGAACTCTGAAGTTACTGTGTTAATTGACTGAGTATTATCTTGTTCTTTTATTATTTATTATTAAATATATTTAAAACCTATCTTTGTGGCTGATATTTGGGATGCATATTTAAGTTCTTAGCGTACTTGCATATCTGTTTGGTGACACTGTACAGATCATTCCAATAGCCTTGCTCTTGATCAGACTACCATTCGGATTAATATTAACATTATACAGTAGGATTGGACACCCTTTGTTAAGGGTCTGATAGCTGATAAGTAGGGGTTGGTGGCAGTGGAAACTATGTTATAGTCTGGGCAGAAGGGGCATAGCTAGTAAACCTGTTCCAGTCTTCCCCAGGTGTGTGTGTGTGTGTGTGTGTGTGTGTGTGTGTGTGTGTGTTTGTATACAAATCAAATCTCAAAGTGTGTATGTAGCAGCTACTTGGGCAGGGACACGAAGCACTGGTTGGACAGAGAGGGTGCTGGAGGTCTTGGCTTGGCCCCTCAGCTGAGATCTTAACCCTATAGCTGTGCCAGTGGGGAGTCTTATTGGGGATCTGAAGAAAGAGGGAGAAACCATCCCCAGACTGACTATGATCCTTATGTGCTGTTAAGGGAAATTGCACTTTACTCTGTGTGTACTGTTCATCCTCCCATTGTGTACATCCCTCACTCTTGCCAGTGGTGAGGATTGAGGCTCCTTGATTAGTGGGCCAGTGCAGGAGCGTCACAGGGACAAAGGCTGAAAAATAGGGAAAGATTTTAAATAGTGCTCTTATAAACATAGAAAGTAGATAGAATACCAGTTTTGCTGTTAGCATGCATTTTCTGAAGGATATAAAGATTGAAACTTGAATGTGTTACATTAGTTTCTTCAATCATCTGTGATTTGCCAGAAAACTACACATTTTATGAGGAACAGACTAAAAATATGAGGCAAAAATATGGATAATTGAGAGGTATGAGCTCAGCTGCTAGTGGCTGGTGTTACAGCATTATAATCAAACAAATCTGTCCTTCGACAGCTTTGTTCAGTAGAGCAGAGTAAGCTGAAAAGTGATTGGCAACAGTCATACTCACCACATTGCAAAGCACTCGCATGCACGTGTGTGTGTGTGCATGTGCAGACCATGATTACCGAAGCAATATGCCCTTATAGCTGCAAGCAAATATCTTGCAGCGAGTCAGACAGAGCAGCAGCATGTAGCACTTTAGAAGGGTGCATTAGTACTTTGTAGTGCATTTTGCAGTACAGTAACATGTAGTGGCACTTCACATGTGTGCCACTGCACACACACAGACACAGACACCGCTGTACAATAATGATAATAAGATCAGTATTGTTTGAGTCCACATAAGTGGCCATTCTTCTGATTCATATAATGAGGTGGAGAAGTGGTATATAGGAAAGGGATGTGTCAGCAAGCAGAAGGGTATGTATACACAAGGACATCATATAGGAGACTGCTGGATGGGGAGAGAGGTTAAAATGAGCTTTTGTAGGGATAGAACTTACTTTTGCTTATTTAGAGAGAGACGATCACAAGAAAAAGTCGAGGAAAGTGGGGGATTGTAGGTTGGTGTGTAGCTGCATATTGACATACGCAAAATAGTGCAGGCAAAAAGAGATGTCTACTGGGCCCTGCAAAACAGTAAAGATTGAGAAGCATGAGATTGGCTGTGACACATACAGATGGAGGGCATGCGATTGGCTGAGACACGTACAGATGGAGGGCATGAGATTTTCTGCGACACATACAGATGGAGGGCATGAGATTGGCTGCGACACATACAGATGGAGGGCATGAGATTGGCTGAGACACATACAGATGGAGGGCATGAGATTGGCTGAGATACATACAGATGGAGGGCATGAGATTGGCTGAGACACATATAGATGGAGGGCATGAGATTGGCTGCGACACATACAGATGCAGGGCATGAGATTGGCTGCGACACATACAGATGGAGGGCATGAGATTGGCTGAGACACATACAGATGGAGGGTATGAGATTGGCTGAGACACATACAGATGGAGGGCATGAGATTGGCTGCAACACATACAGATGCAGGGCATGAGATTGGCTGCGACACATATAGATGGAGGGCATGAGATTGGCTGCGACACATACAGATGGAGGGCATGAGATTGGCTGAGACACATACAGATGGAGGGCATGAGATTGGCTGAGACATACAGATGGAGGGCATGAGATTGGCTGAGACACATACAGATGGAGGGCATGAGATTGGCTGCGACACATACAGATGGAGGGCATGAGATTGGCTGCGACACATACAGATGGAGGGCATGAGATTGGCTGCGACATACAGATGGAGGGCATGAGATTGGCTGCGACACATACAGATGGAGGGCATGAGATTGGCTGCGACACATACAGATGGAGGGCATGAGATTGGCTGCGACACATACAGATGGAGGGCATGAGATTGGCTGAGACACATACAGATGGAGGGCATGAGATTGGCTGAGACACATATAGATGGAGGGCATGAGATTGGCTGCGACACATACAGATGGAGGGCATGAGATTGGCTGCGACACATACAGATGGAGGGCATGAGATTGGCTGAGACACATACAGATGGAGGGCATGAGATTGGCTGCGACACATACAGATGGAGAGCATGAGATTGGCTGAGACACATACAGATGGAGGGCATGAGATTGGCTGCGACACATACAGATGCAGGGCATGAGATTGGCTGCGACACATACAGATGGAGAGCATGAGATTGGCTGAGACACATACAGATGGAGGGCATGAGATTGGCCGAGACACATACAGATGGAGGATAAATGGTGATGGAGATGGTTGGACAATGCACAAGCTGTACAGTACCATAGATCAGGAAGGGAGACACCAGGCTGTGGATAAAGTGGTGTGTAGGTACCATTAGCATGCTACTTCGCCCTTAGGGAAACCATGCTGACCCTTTGCTAACTAATGGATCATTTTGACCAGTGATATGGGCAGGTTCCCTTTCTGGTTTCCTAATGGTCAAGGCTGTCCAATTGAGTTAGTCTGCTTTTAACTCTAGGAAGGTTTCCGCACTGCTGGAGTGTACATCTAACTACCTCTCAACCACACGCCCCACTAAATGAAACAACTGTAGCTGGGCCACCATAGATAGTGGGGTTGTCTACCTGATTGTGAAGGGCTGTCTCCTAGCCCTGGCAAAGCACGCCCATCAGCATCATAGTTATAGGTTGCAACCTCAGCAAGAATGGGCTGTGCTTGAGTCGTTCCTATATTACCCTGTTCTTTTTGTACCTGCTGGGTAGAAACACAAATTGTATTACTCCAGTAATGCAATGGCAGTATACTGCAGTACAACATATACCACTGGTATCCATCATCTCTTGCTGCCAGTCTTTTGTGCCTGTTGTGACAACCAACATGGTGTAGGTCTCACTCTTGTCTATGCTGGAAGAGAATGATGCACATCAGTGAACTCTGCCAAGTGGAAGGAAAAATGGTCAGTACAACGTATACAATCCAGAGTGCCACACCTGTATTCCTTACACTGTTGTACAGTAGGCAGAGAGGTCTGTGTGTGCCCCTCTGTATTGTAGGTATGCAGATATACACACGGACGTTATATTGAACTACACGGTGACACCCCTGACTTGCATTAGCACAACTGTCATAAATATGAGTGCATTAGAGTATCCCCACAAGAGGCACCAAATAGATTTGATAGCCAGTTATGCAATTGGCAGCAGCACATCTCTACAGAACACAAACAGTATTCCCTCCCCACAAAAATAGTGTTCTGTTAAAGATACCTTACAGTTCCATTCAGGGTATGTTGCCTAATCTGTGCTGTTGTATGTCTTCAGCCTGCCAGCATTGCATCTTATATGTGTACCTATACTGCTGTCCTGACCTGGATATGCCATGGTCAGAACTTCCGCCAGGTCATAATACGTATGTGTTCTTAAAATGACTTTCATAAAGCCCAGTGGCTTGTCTCTGAACTGCCTGCGAAGAAGATACCTTATCTTGATCTCCTTCATACAACAGGCAGGCACGGCACACTGACACTAACAGAACTAGCCACTGCTGTGCACCTTTCCTCGGAAAATGGCAGCAATTTCATGAGGTATAAAATGGTAGGTGATGGATTGGACTGTGCACAAAACATGAAGTATACAATAGTAGCTGATGGATCAGGCATAAAACATAATTTCTGAAGTGTGAGGAGCACAGCCTGTTGCTGCACAGTTGCATAACACATGCGCATGTGCAGGCCTCTTCTATGGGTCTAGAGGTGTTGTATCCTTAACACAGTCTTCATGAGCAAGCAGTGTGGTTTGGTCAGCGTGCATGACACTGTAATTAGGTGATTCAGAGACATTTGTAGTAAATGGCCTCATTTGCTTATGTACTACACGTCTAGTTATAAAACTGTGGAGTTTGTGAATGTGGTACCATTTTGTACTCTGTATGGCTTACATATTTGCCAGTATTCTGCAAGTTGAGAGTGTCCTTTGTAGTACAGATTTATCTGGATTGGTCTGGTAAGATGCATGTTCCATTTACTTAAAAGGTTTCTACAGCTGAGACTGGTAGAACATTACTCAGGTGACTAGGTATTCCACTTACTCAGATATGTATTATACATATAGTGACAGACCATATAAAGCCTACATTTTCTCATGCGTACTTGTAGTACATAACAGAGAGGCTGGGCCTTGCATACAAATATGGAAGCCTGTGAGAGCAGATACTCCCACCAACAGTGTCTCAGCACATAGCTGTCCAACTCAGTATAGTACTGTATTGCTGTATTACATACAGGTGTATATAGTCATCATAACCCTTCTCATCAATAGCCACTGCATAACTGTGTTCTGTTGTCATCACAGGTGGCACGTTTACAAGGTATGATGGTAGGCAGAAGCTATAGATCTTCAGTCCTTATGAGTGTTAAGTTCTGCTGCAGGAACTCAGGACCGCTGGACGACAGCTGTTGAGACAAGGTGCTGATTAGCCTCAGTGGAAGCAGTTGTAGCAGACACTGCTCCACAGTATCAATGCTGTGGGTCTAAGTAATCACCTCCTATAGCAGTTATGTAGCATGTTACGGTCATGACTGGTCATGCCAGGGTAAAGGCATGAAAGAGCGTCCAAGATGTCCGCACCAACCAGGGGAGTCCCTGTGTAAGAAAACGGATAGAGTGGCAGCCCTTGGGAATGTGGACTGTGTACCAAGATGGTCTGTTGCCATGTATCTCAGTGGGTGATGCACCAGGTGAGTGAGACATACAGCAAATGTCTGTATACAGCTGCAGCACATAGAGTGTAAGGTGAACACACTCTCCTACTGTATATATGTTGTCACAGGAAAATTGGAAGAGCAGTAGCTGCAGTATAGCAGCAGACGTATGTTTGTCATTAATTGGATATTTTATGCTTGCATGTTTCATTATCACGTTGCAGCATATGTAATCAAATTCATTATGGTGTTTTGTTTGTTGTATATTCACAAGTAAAATTGATGCCATGATTACACTTGTTGAAGCTGGGGCATAGGAAATAGCTGAACTTCAGCACCTGTGATGGGGCTGGCTGTAGTGTCAAAGCTCTTAAGCAGGAGTCACAGTCTAAGGACAAATTGGCACTGCCTTTCTCCATGCTGGGTGGTCCATGCAACCTCCATATATTGTAATTGTTAAGCCTCAGCCACAGATATACTTGTACAGTTTGACTGCTTACTGTCTCCAAAGGGGGTGCATTTCCTTGGTTTTGAGCCATGGCAATGGAGTGCCCAGTACCACCAATGCTCATAGCTGGCCCTTGACATGCAGGCAGCTCTTGAGATCAGTCATTAGATTTGTAGAAACTTCATCCAGGCACAGCCTTCTGATACATGGTTCAGTGTGGAGATGGCTGGTGTGACATGTGGCTTTCAGGTGGATGCTGTTCAGTACTTTCAGCAGCTCCTTGTGGACTTGGAGTAAAGAGCCCGTAGAATGGTCTTATGAGGGCTGTGATGACACACACTGATTCCATGGGCATCTCTTTGTAGACTATTGTAAATGCTGTCATCACTGCCCAAACTGTCAGTACTGTGGTGTTGGTCTAGAATAGGGTAAGTAACCATGGTAGCTGTGTATATGACTTTTCTCAGTGTGCACACTTAGAACCAGAGGCAGGAGGTGTGCAGTGCCATGCTACCCCACATTGTGGGCAACGACATCACCCAAACTGTGTTTGCAGGACCCCTCACTAGTGGACTTCATCCAAGTCAGGATTCTGCAGTAGCACACCATCCCTTATATGGACGGGTCTGCATTTGTCACCTAAATCCATTGGAGTGTGACCAGGTTATGGTCACAGTAGGGCAGCCTATCCATTTCACAGAAGGGCAGTTCTCCCCAATAGAGTCTGTCTCACAATGAGGCCATTGTTTCTACTTCCTTTGACATAATACCCCCACACAGTTTGTGTTGACATCCATTTTTCATTGGCCCGTGTGCATTTGATGACAGCTGTGACCCACTACACTTTCCATTCTGTATAGTAAATGTGGAGATTCTGAGCACATTATAACTCAACCATGCACTACCCAGCATAGTTCCTCAGTAACACTGCATATGTTATGTGTGCCACAGCATTATCACCGTGTACTCATCATGGCCCGTAGTTCTGAATTAAATGTTGCTTCACTTGTGCCACTGTGTATTTTGATGTCTAGGAGGGACTCATCCTACACAGGTCATGATACTCTGTCTTGCTGTCATTGTGACATCTGTATCTGTAGTGAGTGGGCTTGGTCATACCAGAGCTGTAGCAGGGGACTGGCTGGCTTGTTTCTCAGTATAATGTTGTGTAACATGACAGGCTATGACCAGTTTGCTGTAACAGAGCAGTAGTGCAGTGCATCACCAGATGTGTCCAGACAGTGCAAGCGTGACTTTGGCAGGCCAAATACATGTTATGTCACAGTCTATGTTCCCACCTATACTGTGCTGTATCCTCTTTCTGTTGCACATTCTGGATTGTGGCTGAGTGTTGTAGGCTAGGGTACCAGAGACTATCCAGCATCACCTGCGACACACAGCAATTTTTCCTTTGATGGGGGGGAAGTGTATATTTATACAATCTGTGTAGCAGTATTAATTTATTCTGTCCACTGAGGCTACAATTACCAACTAAGTGGTCCTTTGGAAAGTCACTTTGCTAGATGTGTTGATATAGGTGACACGTGCCATATGTGGGAATCATGGGAACTGCTTGGGTGCTGTGCACACACACTGTTAATGATACCTTGTGCATTGTCCACTTCCTGTTAGTCCACAAAATGTCAGCCTTTATATTGGATACACCTCCATGTGTTTGGACAAGGTGGGTCTTTTATTGGCACGTCTGTACATCATATGGTACCTAGTACCTCAGGGAAGTGTTCAGTATCATAGAAGCCATGCATAGCAGGGAGCAAAGTATGTTCTTGCTCATGCAAAAGCATAACTTTTACAGTCTTGTTAAGTGTTCTTGCAGCTAATGACTATGTTATCCCTACTGTGTTACTTAGTCTCTAAAAAGTCCGGTAGTAAAATATCCTTGGTGTCTCATAAACATCTTATTTTACAGTTCAGTCTTGTGAACTCTGTGTCATCATTTCTGTTGAATGAGCTCTTACTTAACTTATTGGCATGTTCAGAGCACCAGGGCACCCTGATGCCACAGAGGCCTTTTAGAGCTGTCAAATCTGTCCATCCAGGCCATTTTGGGGGGGGGGGGGGGAGTGATATTATCCATTGCTTCAGTGCTCTCAAAATGTAGACATTCTTTATAATGCAGTGCATTGTTTTCTAGTACCATGATGTAGCAGTAAAACGTTAAAATCTAGTGAAATGAAGCTGCAAAAACAAAGTATTGTTTTTTTTTTTTAATGAGAATATTTATATTTCTTTTTAAGTTATCTATTCTTTTTGTTCAGCCTATATCTTGTTTAGCCTCCCCCCTCCCAATTCCCTCAGAAGTGAAACTACTAAGGCCCACTTATTCTTCTCAGACTGAGTGCTAAAAGCCATCATCAGGGGAAGTGGGGGTGGATTTTACATTGTAAACCCAATATCCCAGTCATGGCTGTGACTTCCACATCACTCTTGCATTTGAAGATGCATGTACCCACTCATGCTGTCCCCAGGTTCTGTTGTTCTTTGCCATATGGTCCTTCCTCTCAACCAACCCCCCCCCCCCGATGGATGACCACCAGGGATTAGTTGCTTTACTTCCACTTTCCAATGCCAACTGCTATGGTGCCATAGTTGTTGGTTTAATTTAAGTTGTATATGGTGGTATAAAGGCTTTATCTGTCTGAGCTGATCATTTTTACTGGGATTTGTGAGAGAAACAAAGATCATTCAGCTACACTGAGTAATTCT
This sequence comes from Protopterus annectens, assembly GCF_019279795.1. Taxonomy (NCBI): domain Eukaryota; kingdom Metazoa; phylum Chordata; order Ceratodontiformes; family Protopteridae; genus Protopterus; species Protopterus annectens. Next base: position 1,080,776,739 of record NC_056733.1, read on the forward strand.
CTTTCAGTTTGCTTCACATCTCGTCAACTGCTGTGCTGGTAGCTCAAATTATTTAAAATTCATTTTATTACTGCAGGACTATGTTTACTTCTATCCTGTGTGTTTCTTTAGCTCTCCACTGTATCTTTTCAGTTAGTCCTGAAGAAACTCAGTCTTGGTATGTGTTCATTAATTTCTTCCTATGCCTCTAAGCTATCCTGAGGAAGCTGTGTTAGAAGACCCAAAGAACTGGCAGTATGTTCAGCTGACGTTTCCACACCCTGCCACTCTTCCTTTGTAGCTCAGCACTGTGCAGCTGCCTCGCTGTATATTTTCTTGCACATTCCTGAATCAAAAGCTACTGCAGCTGCATTTGAGTTTGCCATATCCTGGGGTTTTGATTTTTTGACTATAGGAACCAGTGCAAATCTATTATGCTTTGCATGGACTTTCTTCTACACCGTCTCCATAGATGTATTTTAGCACATAAAGTCATCTGGCTGACAGTGAGTTACTGGTCTGATTAGCATTGTCCCATCCATCTGACAAACATTATCTGTTTTAAGAGGTTTAATAAACAGAGAGCGATTATGGTTTGATACCATCCCTGATGTTGCTAACAATTAGGTTGCACAAGACTTGTACTGTGAGTAGTAAGGCCTCTTATTTACAAGAAGGAAAGACAGTGGGATTAAAAGATTTTTAATATGAGAAGGGTTTGTTATAGGATGATATACTTTACAACTGTTCACGTCTTACTCTGAGGTTCATACTTAAGTAAACTAGCTAAAAAAACTATTACAAAATGGCAGTAAAATATTAATTATAGCATGTTTTCACTGGCAGTTATGCTCTAGGCTGAACAGTTGTGTCTGCAGACAGGTAGGTAAGCATGAATGACCTAGCAGTAGATCCTGCTGCGGTCAGCGTCATCAGAGGAGAAGGCCGTGTAGATTCAGTTTTATCATAAAACCTATACCAGTTTGAATGTTTGCATTGATATTTTTTCTTTCTGTTGTTTCTCAGAATACCCATGCAGCAGTGGTTCAGGCAGCAGGATATGTTGTGTCTCAGCTCTTGCAGGCACCAGAGGCTTCAGAAAAGATTATACCGTAAGATGGAGATAGTCATTATCATTTTATAGTAATATTTACACATTTTGTTGTGTTGTTGTGAACTTATTTTAGTTTTTTGTATGAATTAATACAAACAAAACAATTCCATATAGAGTGCAGAACTGTTTAAATAATAGAAGAGCTGCGTAAATGTTTAAGTACCAATCAATGTGTACATTACATTACATTACATTACAGTACATTGTTTAAGTACCAGTCAATGCATACATTACATTACATTACATTACATTGTTTAAGTACCAGTCAATGCGTACATTACATTACAGTACATTGTTTAAGTACCAGTCAATGCATACATTACATTACAGTACATTAAGTACCAGTCAATGCGTACATTACATTACATTACATTGTTTAAGTACCAGTCAATGCGTACATTACATTACAGTACAGTAGATTAAGTACCAGTCAGTGCGTACATTACATTACAGTACATTGTTTAAGTGCCAGTCAATGTGTACATTACATTATATTACATTACAGTACATTGTGTAAGTATCATTCAATGCGTACATTACATTACAGTGCATTAAGTACCAGTCAATGCGTACATTACATTACAGTACATTGTTTAAGTACCAGTCAATGCGTACATTACATTACATTGTTTAAGTACCAGTCAATGCGTACATTACATTACAGTACATTAAGTACCAGTCAATGTGTACATTGCAGTACATTAAGTACCAGTCAATGCGTACATTACATTACAGTACATTGTTTAAGTACCAGTCAATGCGTACATTACATTACATTACAGTACATTAAGTACCAGTCAATGTGTACATTGCAGCACATTAAGTACCAGTCAATGCGTACATTACATTACAGTATAATGTTTAAGTACCAGTCAATGCGTACATTACATTACATTACATTGTTTAAGTACCAGTCAATCATACATTACATTACATTACATTACAGTACATTGTTTAAGTACCAGTCAATGCATACATTACATTACATTACATTGTTTAAGTACTAGTCAATGCGTACATTGCATTACAGTACATTGTTTAAGTACCAATCAATGCGTACATTACATTACAGTACATTGTTTAAGTACCAGTCAATGCGTACATTACATTACATTACAGTACATTGTTTCAGTACCAGTCAATGCGTACATTACATTACAGTACATTAAGTACCAGTCAATGCGTACATTACATTACAGTACATTAAGTACCAGTCAATGCGTACATTACATTACAGTACATTGTTTAAGTACCAGTCAATGCGTACATTACATTACAGTACATTAAGTACCAGTCAATGCGTGCATTACACTACATTGTTTAAGTACCAGTCAATGCGTACATTACATTACATTACAGTACATTGTTTAAGTACCAGGCAATGCGTACATTACATTACATAACAGTACATTGTTTAAGTACCAGTCAATGCATACATTACAGTACATTGTTTAAGTACCTGTCAATGCGTACATTACATTACATTACAGTACATTGTTTAAGTACCAGTCAATGTGTTCATTACATTACAGTACATTAGGTATCAGTCAATGCGTACATTACATTGCATTACAGTACATTAAGTACCAGTCAATGCATACATTACATTGCATTACAGTACATTAAGTACCAGTCAATGCGTACATTACAGTACATTGTTTAAGTACCAGTCAATGCTTACATTACATTACAGTACATTAAGTACCAGTCAATGCATACATTACATTACATTACAGTACATTAAGTACCAGTCAATGCGTACATTGCATTACATTACAGTACATTGTTTAAGTACCAGTCAGTGCGTACATTACATTACATTACATTGTTTCAGTACCAGTCAATACGTACATTACAGTACATTGTTTAAGTACCAGTCAATGCATACATTACATTACAGTACATTAAGTACCAGTCAATGCGTACATTACATAACAGTACAGTACATTATTTAAGTACCAGTCAATGCGTACATTACATTACATTACGTTACAGTACATTAAGTACCAGTCAATGCGTACATTACAGTACATTGTTTAAGTACCAGTCAATGCGTACATTACATTACAGTACATTAAGTACAAGTCAATGCGTACATTACATTACAGTACATTGTTTAAGTACCAGTCAATGCGTACATTACATTACACTACATTAAGTACCAGTCAATGCGTACATTACATTACAGTACATTGTTTAAGTACCAGTCAATGCGTACATTACATTACAGTACATTAAGTACCAGTCAATCCGTACATTACATTACAGTACATTGCGTGTAAACATTTCTCCGTAATAGATGAAATTTTGATAACAGCTACATGTGGAGATTGTGGAGGTTTTTGCAGCCCCTCAGAAAATAGGTAGTGGTCTCTGACCATCAGGAAGTTCTATGAGGAGATTTTCCAATGTGATTTGTTTTATTTTTTATTAATTTATTTGATGTATTTTTCCCAGGTAAGTGAAATGGTCCAAGGTCTCCTTTCAGCCACATCCCAGACCAAATCAGTAATGACAGTACATGTACAAATGAAATATTTTACAATAAGGTGCAAAAAGATTAAACAGTACGCATTGAATAAACTATAAGGAGTTAAAAAAAAGAAAAGGCTAAGCATGAGACACTATATAAATGCATACTTTGGTAAAAACAGTATTAGAAATATACAGCAAAAAACAAAGAAGTGGTAATAGATAAAAAAATTCAAGTGTGATTCAGTTGTCGTGAGAAATGTAACTCGCTTGTGTGTGAATTGATATATATATATATATATATATATATATATATATATATATACACACACACACACATGCATACACACACACATATACACAGAATATATATATATATATATATATATATATATATATATATATATATATATATAGAGAGAGAGAGAGAGTATCACAAGCTAACATACAGGAGCATCTGTAAAGAGTACAGTGCAGTAAATGGAGATCCAAGTCTGTTCGCAAATCTTCAGTTTTGTGTTTGCCAAGAAGAGTCTTTTTTAAATCCTAACATTAATCTGTGTAAGGCAGCATAGGATGGTGGTTTGTAAGATTATGTTGGTGATCAAGAAGAGGAGGAGGAGTGTGAAGGCAGTACCAAGGATCAAATGGTGGAAATTGAAAAAGGGTAATTGTGAGGTGGAGTTCAGGGAAGAGTTAAGACAGGCACTGGGTGCAGTGAAGAGTAACCATATAGCTGGGTAACTACAGCAGAGCTAGTAAGGGAGACGGCTAGAAAGATGCTTGGTATGACATTTGGACAGAGGAAGGATGACAAGGAGACTTGGTGGTGGAATGAGGAAGTACAGCAGAATATACAGAGAAAGAGGTTGATAAAAAAGAAGTGAGATTGTCAGAGAGATGAAGAAAGACAGTAGTATAAGGAGATGAGGTGCATGGCAAAGAGAGAGGTGGCGAAGGCTAAGGATAAGGCATATGAAGAGTTGTATGAAAGGTTGGACATTAAGGAGGGAGAAAAGGACCTGTACCAATTGGCTAGACAGAGGGACCGAGCTAGGAAAGATATGCAGCAGGTAAAGGTGATAAAGGATAATGAGGGAAACATGTTTACAAGCGAGGAGTGTGTGTTGAGCAGATGGAAAGAGTACTTTGAGGGGTTGATGAATGAAGGGAATGAGAGGGAGAGAAGGCTGGATGATGTGGGGATAGTGAATCATGAAGTGCAGTGGATTAGCAAGGAAGAAGTAAGGATAGCTATGAAGAGGATGAAGAATGGAAAGGCTGTTGGTCCAGATGACATACCTGTGGAAGCATGGAGGTGCTTAGGTGAAATGGCAGTGGAGTTTTTAACCAGATTGTTTAATGAACTTTTGGAAAGTGAGAGGATGCCTGAGGAATGGAGAAAAAGTGTTTTGGTACTGATTTTTAAGATTAAGGGTGATGTGCAGAGCAACTATAGAGGGATTAAATTGATCAGTCACAGCATGAAGTTATGGGAAAGAGTAGTGGAAGCTAGGTTAAGAAGGGACTTGATGATTAGTGATCAGCAGTATGGTTTCATGCCAGGAAAAAGCACTACAGATGTGATGTTTGCTCTGAGATTGTTGATGGAGAAGTACAGAGAAGGTCAGAAGGAGTTACATTGTGTTTTTGTAGACTTAGAGAAAGCATATGACAGGGTGCCTAGAGAGGAGTTGTGGTATTGTATGAGGAAGTCGGGAGTGTCAGAGACGTATGTTCGTTTTGGACCATTTCCAGCTCTTTTGAAGTTCCCTGTTTAAAATCCGCCCCTGAGCGTTTTTTTTTCTGGCTATACTACTCAGAAACAGCTCCTCGTGGTCCTGCAGAGTGGTGCTAGCAGCAGAGAACTGAGAAAAGTGACTACTTTCCTGATCTAAGTATTTTTTTGCTGTTTTTACCTGAGAGACCTTCCTTTTCTTACTTTGAACCAGTTTAAACTGCTTTATTACCTGTTTTTTGCATTGTACATTATCTGCATTTAAAGTTACATTTGGCCGAAAGTTTGTTGTTTAATTTAACTGTTGAGGCTACCCACTAAAGTGAGCTAGCCTGTGTAAGTGATTTATTACTGTTTTTCCTGCATTTCTGTGTACTTTTTAACCTAAAAAACAATAAAACCCCCCCCAAAAATCCTTGTTTTCCTGCCTTTCTCGACTAGTTTAGACCAGTATACAGGCTTTGCTGTATTCTGGACTGTGGTGTAGTTCCTGTGTTGTCCATTGCCTTACTTGGATAGAAGGAAGTTTCTTTGCTCACCAGTGGGAGTGGGGAACCTTGAGCAGCCTATCTGTCCCTGAAGGAGTGACCTCAGCACAAGAGCTTGTAATAATTGGTCGTTTTGGACCATTTCCAGCTCTTTTGAAGTTCCCTGTTTAAAATCCGCGTTTGCGCGATTGTGCGCATAGCGCAGCGCTGGTTAAACAGGCTTAAACTATTCCTGGCTCCGCCAAGTCTGCACTTCAATTTTTTCCCTTAAGAAAGCTCTACTTTCAACAAAATCAGTCTATTCGCTTTATCATAAGCCTAGCACTTGCTCCTAAAACCTTTCTTTTAAGTGAAGCACCCTTAAACTAACGTAAGCACTACATCCACCTACAACCCGTGCTAATATCCACTTCCCTTCAAAGTCCTCTCTCTGACCCAGTTACACGTCACCCCCTTATACTATTCTGGCATGTCGAGTGGTATATTACTGACATCCTCTCCAGTTCAGCTGGTTAATCTGGGAATCCTGAGACAATGTTACAATTGTCTCATGTACACAGACAACCCTCTCCTCCTCCCAACAAACACAAACACATGTGAGAGATGCAACTATATAGCCAAACTGGAGGCTGAACTCTCTCAACACAGGACTAGCAAGACCAGACAGGAGGAGAAGGTAACCACACACACAACAAACCCAGTCTCACATAAACCAACCACAACTGCAAACCAAACACATAGTAACACAAAGACATACTCTGAGGCTCTAATAAAAAAACTTACCGAAACAAAAGAGGCTCCCAAAGCAGACATCCAAGAAAACACCACCTCAAAACTCTGCACAAGCAACACATAGTACACAAAGTCAGTGTGCCAAACAATCACAGCCCTTAAGGCGAAACACCATGCCTGATACACTAGTAATAGGTGACTCTATAGCCAGACACACTGACGTCCCGCTTACCAGGCTGAACAAAGAGAGGGTAACGGTGAGCTGCCTGTCGGGAGCTAGGATCCGCCACATAACACAAGCACTCAGGTCACTCCAAAGCAAGGACAAATATGACTCCGTCATTGTCCATGCCGGCGTGAATGACCTGAGACGTACCTCCTTGGACTACATGAAAAGAGACCTAGAAGAGCTCTCTGATTATGTAGCCCAGGCCAGTATGACCCTGACCCTGAGCAGCATCTTGCCCTCACCAAGAATGATGCCACAATACAAAGACAAGATGATCAGCTTTAATAATTGGCTCAATTACTGGTGTCATTCTAGGGGGATCCAATGTCTATCTGCTTGGGATGACATGCTGGACAAGCCACGCTGCTTCGCAAGGGACGAATTGCACCTGTCACCACTGGGCTTCTGGATATTGGCTAAGGCTCTTGCCACCCCCATAGTGCCTTTCTTAGGCAAGGCTCAAAAGACAAACCCACCACCTTAGAAAACAATAAAGGAAAAAAACTAAGGGTAATGCTGCTCAATGCCACAAGTCTAAATCTCAAGATGCAGGCTCTCGAAGCACTTCTCAGTATGGAGAGCATCGATGTCTGTGCAATAACTGAAACCTGGTTCAAGGCTCCTGAGAGCACCCCAGCCCTACCAGGTTATACCTCGTATCATGCATTTCGGCCCCAAAACCTGGCCCGAACCACAAAAGGAGGGGGAGTGTCCATTTTCATTAAAGACACCCACACCTCCAGGTTAGTGGCAACGCACGAAGCATCGGAGACCATCCATGTGCAACTAACCGTAGGCAAAACTGCTATACAACTTGTAGCATGCTACAGACCACCCTCACAATCTCAGGAACTCCATTCAGCCTTCCTGAAGACACTGGAGGATATGAATGTCTCACCAAATACCATCATATTGGGAGACTTCAACTACCCAAAGATAGACTGGGTGCATTACTCAAGCCCCAACACCCTAGCCCAAAGGTTCCTGGAATTCATCAACTCAAATGCGATGGAACAACTAGTCACCTCCCCCACAAGGGGAAATAATATACTTGACCTGATCATCACAAACATGGGGACAAAATGCTCAACACCGGAAGTATACCCCTCACTAGTGAGATCAGACCATAAACTAATAACCCTAGATATTCATATCCCACCTCCACCCCCAGCACAAAAGACCACAGTGAGAAACTTCTCAAACGCCGACTTTACACTCCTTAGGACTGAAATGGTATCCTTCAAGCCCCCTGGGCCAGTGGAAACCACATCCCACACTGCTGAATCCTTCACAAATGCTTTCTACGGGCATCTCCAAGAATGCATGGATCATGCAATCCCAAATAAAACCAAGACCCTTTCCACCAAAGGCAGGCATCCTATCTGGTGGACCCCAGCCATAAACAAACTTTATAACAAGAGAAGGAAGCTACTGCAAGACAGAGCAAAATCCCATAAAGGGAAGGCATCCCTGATCAACACTAGCAAAAAACTACGTTCGCTAATAAAATCATCAAAGGCCAACTTCGAGAGAAAAATCGCTAAGGACACTAGAGATAATCACAAGGCCTTCTTCAGTTATGTTAGAAACCTGGGCGGAAACCCTCAGATATGCGCAGAGTTAGTTCATAACGGCAAAAAATACACTGAACCCACAGATATTGCCAACATACTGGCAGACAGATTCAGTGCAAATTTCTCCCCTCCCTCTCCCCCAAAAGACGAAATAAATATCTCAGCTGAATGCAACCTCCCTGAAATCTCAGATGTCCAGGTGAGAGCTGCCCTCAGCAAAGCTAAAAATACAGCATCGATGGGACCTGACGGTGTCCCGGGTTGCGTGCTACGTGAACTCCTAGAGGAGCTAAACCCGCACATAAGAACGCTGTTTAATCTTAGCCTTGCTACAGGATACGTCCCTGAACACTGGCGTACAGCTACAGTGGTCCCACTCCACAAAGGTGGCACCTCTACAGACCCTGGAAACTACTGCCCCATAAGCCTGACCAGCCTGGTCTGCAAAGCTATGCAAAGGATCCTTATGGAACTCATAAACAAAGACATCAGTGACCTACAGACAATTGACCCTACCCAGTTTGGCTTTGTAAAAGGCAGATCCTGTCTTTTAAACCTGGTGGACTTTTTTGAAACAGTCACTAGAGCCATTGATGAAGGCAAAGCAGTTCATACAGCCTACCTGGATCTGGCAAAAGCCTTCGACACAATACCCCACTCAGGTATCACAGACAAGCTCAACAGCTTAAATGTAAACCTGTTTGTCACAAGATGGGTTGCAAACTGGCTAAAGGACAGAACCCACAAAGTCAGAATAGCTGGAGCTATGTTAGACTCTAAGCCAGTCACAAGTGGAGTCCCACAGGGCTCTGTCTTGGGACCCCTCTTGTTCGGCATTTATTTCTCAGATGTGCAGACAAACATAGGGGGATTGTGGCTGACAAAGTTCGCAGACGACTGCAAACTAGGCGCCATAGTCAACACGCCAGCTGACACATGCATCCTCCAGAAGGGCCTCACAGAAACAGACGACTGGTGCCAGAGTCATGGCCTTAAACTAAATGCCAAAAAATGTATAGTCATCCCCTTTGGAAAAAACAAAGTACCCACAAATTACCACATAGGTGGTAATCCATTAAGTACGGAAAAAGTAATCGGAGACCTGGGGACCCAAGTTGACAGTGACCTCTCATTTGACACCCACGTCGCCAAAGTGGTTAGAAAGACCTTCTCCCTTGCCCTCCTTATCATGAAGGGATTCACATTCAGATCAAAGGATGTCATTGTACCCTTATATTCCTCCCTTATCAGGCCTATGATTGAGTACAATGCCCCATTTGGTATGTACCTCACCTGGCACCTGCAGCAGCTGGAGAGACCCCAAAAGTACCTTACCAAGAGGATCAAAGGTCTCCAGCATATGTCATCTGCTGCCAGACTGAAAAAGCTCCAGCTCTATTCAGTAGCATACCGCCTGCTCAGAGGTGATCTGTGCCTTGCGTACAAGGCCATGCCCAATTCAGAATTAATGGACATGCTCCACCTCAAAAAATCCAAATCCATCAGAGCCACGAGAGCTAAAGATCTAAACCTCAGCACAAATATGAATAGGACATGCTGGAGGGACATATTCATAACCCAGAGGCTTCCCGCACTCTGGAACAGGATACCTGTCCATGTTAGGCAGAGACCTCACTTTCTCTCCAAGAGAAATCTGGATGAATGGATGGGTGATCGTAGGTTTACCCCAGGGGTCATCTCTGTGTCATTGCTAGATAGAGGCACAGTAAACTAAATTTAATTTAAATTGTACACTTTTGTATCATTACATGGGGTGGCCAAAGCCACTTACACTTTGGCTAGGCTTATAAATGCCCTAGGGCAGATAGCCTAGTACTATACTATGAAACTATAAGAGTGGTACAGGATATGTACGAGGGTAGTGTGACAGCGGTAAGGTCTGCGGTGGGAGTGACGGATGCGTTTAAGGTGGAGGTGGGATTACATCAGGGATCAGCTCTGAGCCCTTTCTTATTTGCAATAGTGATGAACAGGTTGACAGACGAGATCAGACAGGTGTCCCCGTGGACTATGATGTTTGCAGATGACATTTTGATCTGTAGTGAGAGTAGGGAACAGGTGGAGGAGACCATGGAGAGATGGAGATATGCTCTAGAGAGAAGAGGAATGAAGGTCAGCAGGGCTAAGACGGAATACATATGTGTGAATGAGCGGGAGGATAGAGGAATGGTGAGGATGCAAGGAGTAGAGGTGGCGAAGGTTTATGAGTTTAAATACTTTGGATCAATAGTTTAGAGTAATGGTGAGTGTGGAAGAGAGGTGAAGAAGAGGGTACAGGCAGGATGGAGTGGGTGGAGAAGAGTGTCAGGAGTGATTTGTGACAGACGAGTACCAGTAAGAGTGAAAGGGAAGGTCTACAAGAAGGTAGTGAGACCAGCTATGTTATATGGGTTGGAGACAGTGGCACTGACAAAAAGGCAGGAGTTAGAGCTGGATGTGGCAGAGTTAAAGATGTTAAGATTTGCACTGGGTGTGACGAGGGTGGACAGGTTTAGGAATTACGTATATTAGAGGGTCAGCCCAGGTTGGAAGGTTTGGAGACAAAGCCAGAGAGGCAAGATTATGTTGGTTCGGACATGTGCTGAGGAGGGATGCTGAGTATATTGGAAAAAAGATGCTAAGGATGAAGCTGCCAGGTAACAGGAAAACAGGAAGGCCTAAGATAAGGTTTATGGATATGGTGAGAGAGGACATGCAGGTGGTTGGTGTGGCAGAGCAAGATGCAGAGGACAGGAAGAAATGGAAACAGATGATCCGCTGTGGCAACCCCTAACAGGAACAGCCGAAAGATGATGATGAGTCCGCATTCCAAGTCTTACTTGACGTTTTACGAGTTATCCATTTAAATCTTAGTCGTTATTTATTTTAGTTTTATACGGTGTTTGGGATAAGCATTTTAATACCATAAATAAGTAAAAATCACTGCAGAATATGCTTGAACATATTTATTTTGGCCGTTTGTTAGATATCTTTAGTGTGTTGTAACAGTAAGTAGAGCATAGCCTGCATCCTTCAGAATACTTGTACGGAATGTTTTTCATCGTCTTTGTGTGTGTGTAAATTGGGTGTGGAGGATCTCCATGTCATGTGTATAAAGTCAGCATCTGGTTATTTTCTTCACTAGCACATGCTGACCTAGTCCTGTGGTTTCAGAAAAGGATAGACTATTGATAGCTGTATGTGGTTTTCAGAATAGTGTAAGAACAAAATTGAGAAAGCTGTTAGCTTTTTTAGATTTGTTGTCATTTATTTTATCTTCCTGCATTATGTTTTATGAAGGTACTGAAGGATACCATTTAGTTGTAATGGTTTATGTTGTTGCATTTTGTGCCAGGCTATGGACAAAGTTATAAGTTCTTTGACCTTACCTTGTGCTTATTTTTCAGAAGTATCTCTGGAAAGGTCAGTGAGTTTTTTCTGTATATGGGGTCATCAGCTTGTAATCTTCTATTGCTAGGATAGCCACAAGGGAAATTTCATCTTTCTAGGTTAGGGTGTCATGTTTTCTGTACTTGTATTTCATTCGGAGTGACTGAAAATCATTATTTACATAAGTGTTCTGTACTTATGATTGCACGCTTTGGTAATGCTGTTTGCTGGACTTTCACCATATGAAGGAAGAAAATTTGCAGCTTAGCTGATTGAGCTGCCATTGCACTAAATGGTATGGTTGCTTACTAGTCAGCTTCTGTGTGTCTGTTCTGTTACTTTTTGCTGGAGGTGCCTAATAAGTAAACCGGAACCTTCTTGCCCAGAACAAGACTTGCTGCAACAGTGGAATCATAACAGCCACCAAAATACTAATTTTTAGCAGTTTTGCCATATCAAATGTTTATCATTCACACTGCTGCAGTATCCCTTAGACTATATGGGTTGTTTCTTGCCTAGGAAAATACAACTGGCCAGTTTTAAAAAGTTCTGACAACTCCACTCCTTCATTCTGATTGCTAACTGGCTAATCCATGAAGAACAAACTGCAAACCAAGATAGTTCAAAAGTATGGATGCGGTACACCTGGAGCCACAGTTCACGATAAAAACTTGAACTCCGCTGGCAGTTGAAACTTAATGCCATGAAGTGGCCTGGTTTGAATGATCAGATATTGATCACCTTTATTTTAAAACTGAAATCTTTAATAGGGTTGACACCCCTCCATTTTTTTTTCTGGACTATCCGGTAACTGATTCTCCGGTAGTCCAGAAAAAAAATGTACAAACTCCAGTATTCTGTTTCAAAAAGGAAACTATCAAGGAGACTATCGGAGATTGTAAATCGGCTGATTTACTATGCTTTTTTGCAGAAAAGCATAGTAAATCAGCCGAAAGCAGGCAGCAGGAATGGAAAAAGAGGACGTTCCCTGACAGATTATGTCATTGTCACGTCTTAAATGGGCGGAATGTGGGCGGGAGAGGGGTGGGATGGGCGGGGTTACTGGTGACACAAGGGGTGTGGCTTTACTCCAGTACATTATTAGTATATAAAGAATCAGAAGCACAGCACAGTATACTAACCTCGAAAAAGGGCATAGCAAAATTAATTGAAAATGGGTGGCGAAAGCCAAACACACTCTGGCTAGGCTTATAAATGCCCTAGGGCAGATAGCCTAGTATGAACCTATATATAAATTAACTCATAGCTGTTGTAATTCATGTCAGTTTTCTACCGACATGGCCCTTTAAATCTTCTAAAAATTCTCTTTAAATCCTACCAAAGGAAGCATGACATCACTGGGGGCTTGACATTCACATTATCTAGATTGGTGTATATATGGAGTGAATTTTTAACGCATGGTTTTATTTGAAGACGTTTTCATTAAGATGACGAAAGTGTGCTTATCTTTTACTTTTTTTTTTTTAGCATTTCAGTATTAAAGCAACCTTTTTCTCTTGAATTGTGGCTCCAGATGTACTGTGTCCATACTTGTGAACTACCTTGCTAATTGGCTAATCCCAACAAAGGAAATCGGCAGTCAAAGTCAAATTTTTTAGTGATTTCTTGCTTCACAAAAGCAACATTTGTCAAAGAGCTTCATTTCTGGTAGATAAGTCTTCTCTCAGAAATTATTGTCCTTTTAAGAAATACAGCATTTTATCTATTTTTTTTTTTAAACTAAAAGTCCTATTTCTCCTTTAACAAACACTGTATTTTTTTCACAATATCGGAAGTTTACTGCCAAGGATCTGCTAGCTAAGGTTGTTTATATTTAGGGTTAATTTTTGTGAAAATTGTGTGCTGCTTGTGTATAAATGTGTGGGACAGAAAAGATTTGGAGGAACAGGTGGGAATGTGTGTGTCAGTGGAATGCTTGTGCTTACTTCGTGACAACCTACCTGCCATTCTGACTCTGGTGTGTGTGTGTGTGTGTGTGTGTGTGTGTGTGTGTGTGTGTGTGTGTGTGTGTGTGTGTGTGTGTGTGTGTGTGTGTGTGTGTGTGTGTGTGTGTGTGTGTGTGTTTGAACAGTAGTTAAAGGGGAATTCTGCTCTCCCTTCCCTTTTTATAATGTAAGTCAGATAATCAGGAAGGTTTGCCTCTTCAAAAAAAGAGGGAAACCCAGATCCTGTCTATCTTTGAAAAAGAAAAGCTTGAAATCTTAATTATTTCAGCCCACAAAATTAGATTCAGAGGAGACATTCCATTAAAAATCAAATTAATCAGTTTAATAGGTAGAATTTGATTGAAAATCGTTTTTATCCCCTTGATTTGCTACTGATTCATCCTTTTCTCTGCAGTGAAGTTTTTTTGTCAGTCTCTATCCTTTGGGTACGGTTGTCTCAAAAGTCTACAATGGGAGGAATTTTACCTGCAAACAATCCTAGAGAGAAGGACTGTACCCAAAGGACTGAGACTGACAAAAAGACTTCACAGCAGAGAAAAGGATGAATCAGTGGCAAATGAATGGGATAAATATTTTGAAAACATTTTTCAATCAAATTCTACCTATTAAACTGATTGATTTTTAATGGAATGTCTCCTCTGAATTTAATTTTGTAGGCTGAAATAATTAAGATTCCAAGCTTGTTTTCTTTTTCAAAGCTAGCCAGGATCTGGTTTTCCTTCTTTTATGAAGAGGCAAACTTTCCTGATTATCTGACTTTTCGAGATTGCTTTCAACATCCTGATCCATGGTGTTCCAGCTGTGAAGGTTTCATGCTTGGTCTTGCAGACCTTCCATCAAGGGTCCCACCTGGTGGATAATTTTTTACCTTTATAATGTAAGGAACTGAGGAAAGTATTATGAGTGCAAGTATGTTGCTTGTGAACACTTTGTGACAACTTGCCTGTAGACCATCTTGCTACAACTATGCTTACCGCTTTTTGTACATTTTGTCTGGTTACAGCATGGATACTCACTAAGGAGTACTTGCCATTGTTGCACACTCTGTCTGCATTTCAGCCAGTAGCGGGTGAACCTGCAGTGGCCGTTTATTGTTCCTCAGGCCACTCACTTACCTCTCTGTCATCCTCTTTTGTATTCGTTTTGAAGAACATGAAGCAGGGGTCAGCCACATTCTGTTCGGTTGTTCCAGTGTCTTTTATGGGCACTCGAGAACCATCTTCTCTGGGAATGGGAGACAGTCTGGGAGATTAGTCTCTGGGTAACTGGGGCAGGAGACCATTAGACGGGCCAGATGTACTGCCTTCATGTTGGTCCTCTTCTGGTGGAACTCTAGTTAAGAAAAACAAAAAAGTAAACTTTTTCTTCTGATGAAGTTATTACTGTTAAAAAAAATGAGTTCCTCACCTTGGCTAGACAGACTTTACAGGCAATAAATCCTGGTATGCTAAAAGTCTTTACACATGGGCATTCGCTGAAAAATTATTCCTGAATAAACAGGGTCTGATGCTTCTTCTCCTCCTACCGCTTCCCAAACCCAACTCTCTGTGAGAAAAACTTTAATTTTTCTCTTCCTGTCATGGAATTCTGTATTACTCAGACCATTGGTAGGATGAATGAGGTATTTAACAAACTGATTTTTTCCCCCTGAAATGAGGAAATAATATGATATGTTACAAATGGATATACCTCCTGCATCTTCAATTCCTCCTGTACCGCCAGCCCTGGAGGATGTGTTGAATGCCGCCTGTGCTCATTCTGATACCCAGCCATCAGCACCTTAAAAAAAAAAAAAAAAAAAAAAAAAGAATCAGCTGTGTAGGTACCTTTCGCTATTACATTTCTTTAAAAATATTGGACAGTATAGGTAAGAGAATGTTTTCTTCCACTTTCACCTTTAGAGTTCTGAATTACCAGGCATAAGTGTTGAAATGTATGCTCTGTCATATAGACAGTCTGAGGGAATTGGCTTCCAGTCTTCCTTCAAAAGAAAACTTTTTTGAACTAAACTGTTTCTACCTTGTTCCAGAGGGAATTGGCTTCCAGTCTTCCTTCAAAAGAAAACTTTTTTGAACTAAACTATTTCTACCTTGTTCCAGATTTCTAAACATGCTTTGAAGACAGTATATGATTATGTAGATACTGTGTTTAGGACCACTGTCACAGTGTTGAGAAGAGATGCTTGGGTATGTAACCAAAGGTATGCTGATGAAGTAAATTCTGAAATCTTGGATTCCGCTTAAAATAAGAAGCTATTCCTTGGTTCTTCTGCTACCAAGGTTCTTAAATGATATGACAAAAGAGGGAAATTAATTTCAGGGAGTTTCTAATATAGTTCATATACCCAAATACAAATATTATAGGCCTCCCTCTTGCACAGAAAAGCCTAATAATCAAAACCAGTCTTTTTCTGACGAGCAAAAGACAAAAAGATAGCTGGAGGTTAACAACAACAAAAACAGGGATATTTTTAGAAAAAGGGACAGATCAGCAGTACCAAATGGCTGTACCAGCATTCCATACTCTTCCCTCTCTTGTAACCTTTATCTATACATATCTGTCCCCAAAACTGGCCCTCAACATTCCCATTTGCCAAAAGGTTGTTTTGGACTCCTGTGTTTTAAAAGTGGTGCTAGAGGGTTACAGATGGCACTGGATACAAAACCTTCTTTCAGGGGAGTACCTCCACCCTCTGAAACTTTTAACCAATTTCTGCCTCTGGCTCTTCAGTCTTTACAAACCCAGAGAGTCATAGAATCAGTGCCTTTAAGCAAAAGAAGCAAAGGCTTCTACTTAAGAATGTTTCTGGTACTAAAGAACGAGGTGTCTTGGAGACGAGTATTAGATCTTTCATTTCTAAATTTGTACATGAAAGTTCCAAAGTTCATAATGCTGACCTCGTATAACCTGTTACTTGTCATTCCTGACAAGTTAGTTGATAACTCTGACCTTGAAAGATGCTTACTCCCACAATCCCATACCCACGAGCTTCAAAAAAGTCCTAAGGTTATCCGTTTCTGTTACCCATTACTTTATCTGCATCCCCGTTAGTATTCACAAAATATCTTGCCCCAATAATAGCTTATTGCAGACTGAATGGCACTCGCATCTTTCCTTATTTAGATGACTTGCTTATTTTTGCAGAGGCTGTAGCCAGATGTCAGGTGTCATCAAACATGGGTCATGTCTCTTTTGAACAATCTGAGCTTCCAGATAAATATTGCAAAATCTTCCTTACATCTCACAGGATTGTGTTTCTAGAATGCCTTATAGATTCTTCTCTTCAAAAGACCTTTTTGACAAAAGATCTTTGTCTAGAATTTTTCCAGAACTGTCTGACGTCTGCATGAGAATTTATCAGGATCCTCACTTTCATGACTTTTCAGTCTCATGATATCTGTAGCCAGATTACACATGAGAAAGATAAAATGGTTTCTAAAAAAAAACACAGTGACCCATCATTTGTATTTTCTACAGTATCAATTCCAGTTTGGGGCTTTATAAAAAGGGAACTGCATTAGTGGAGACTGTTTTCCCATCTTCTCTTTATACCCCATTCCAATCCTTCATCACAGATGCCCAGAGTTTGTTTGCTGAGCAGTTTCCAGAAGATTAAAAGATCAAGACTTGTGGAGTCCTTCACGCAGACCAAAGCACATTATCTTAAAAGAGAGGTAGGTTGTGATTTATGCCTTGAAATCTCTTCATCAGCTTTGGTCCCCAGGAACTCTTCAGGTGATTGCAGAAAATATTGCATGTTGTAGATAAATGAGCAGGGAGGTACACAGTCGTATGTCACCCCATGCAAGTCGGCAGTGATGTCTTGGAAGTTAGCTTTTCAGCTTTACTTAACCCTCTAAGCATCTTACATTCTTTCAGAGCAAAATGTAGTGGCAGACAAGATGAGAAATAGCAGGACAGACCTTCACAAATGGAAACTGAATGAGGGCTTCTTCCAGGAATTGATCCATTTATGGGGAACACCTCATATAGATCTGTTTGCCTCCTTTCAAAACAGACAACTAAAAAAGTTTTGGCTGTTTGCAAACAAACCTGGAAAATAGATCCATTTTCATTCCCTTTTGGCCCAGGCAATATTAGTTCTGCTGTCTTATGCAATTGGCTAAGGGAAGCCACTATATGCATCCTCACAGACTGGATCTACTCACACGGCATGGGGAGTCTGATAACACCCCACTATAAATCAATTTCAACTGACTGACTATGACTTGGTTTTAATACCTATTAGGCACATATTTCACAAGGACATGCATTAGGTACTAAAGGAGGCAAGAAAGCCTGCTACTAGAAAATCCTGTGCTTGTAAGTTGAAGTTATTTTCTAGATGGTGCCTAACCAATAAACAAGAACCCATCAAAGATTTTGTACAACTGGTACTTAAATGTTTGTGTGAGTAACCTCTGGCCTCCTTTATTACTCTATAAATGTTAATCTTGCAGCCATTTCAGCACGTATACCCATGGATCCTCCTCTTTCTTCTGTTTTTGGTAAAACATTTTCTGAAAGGAGTTTTGCACCTGAGACATCCTCATAAAGAAGTGGATCCTCCTAGGGATCTCAACTGTATGCTGCAGAAATTGACTGTCACCATTTGAACCTTTTAGAAATCTGTACTCATCATTTTTTATGAACTCTACAAGAAGAGTTTCTGAGTTGCAAGCTCTCACGGTGGTTGAATCCTATCTGACTTTCCATAAGGATAGGGTCTGTTCAAGAACTAACCCCATATTCATGCCCAAAGTAGTTCATAGGTTCATAGTTTAGTACTAAGCTAACTGCCCTTGCGAGCAATTTTAAGCCTAGCCAGTTATCCCCTGCGAGACTCAAACCCTGCACCTTGTGTTTGTAAGGCAAACACCTTAGCCATTAAACCACCCTCCCAACCCCCTATGCAATAAAATCAACCTCCATGTCTGGCGTCTCCATAACAAACCTGACATTCTTTCCATCTCTGAAACTTAGCTTAAATGACAAAAAACTGTGAACTCCACCCAACTACTGTATTATCAAAAATGACAGCACATAAAAAAAAAAGCTGGTGAAGCTCTTTACTCATCCCTCAGTGATCCCCTACTCCAAACCCATCCCCAACTTTGGCAACGCTGAATTAATTCTATCCCTCCTTCAGGTAAACACAGAATCTGTATAACCATCCCGGACACAATGTATTAACCCCTAAAGGACATTCTCTCCTGGCTCTCAACCAATATCGCTAATGAAACTATAATCCTGGGGGATGTTATTAAATGGCACACAATACAGTCTCTTACCAACTCTCTAAATATAAATATAACTTCAGTCAAACTGATTTAACTTCATAACCAGACCTTCCAAAGACTCTTGCGGTAGTACCCTAGATTGGATCCTAGTTTCCCACCCTCCAGGCGATCACCTTCTCACCCTCCAGGTGATCACCTTCCCACCCTCTAGGTGATCAGAGTTTACTTTGAATCAAGCCATCGGTCTCCCAGTTTTCAGTTCAGAATCTAAAAAACAGGGAGAAAAGTTTCTGCATACTCTGGATGCATATAGCCAGCTCAGGTACTATCTTAACTGACCAGCTATTTATTTTGTATCAAGGAGCAAAAAAAAGGGCACCCTGTACAGACAATTTCCAGATGGTTGTCCTCAAGTATTGCTTTCTGTTGTCTCCAGTGTGGTGAATCCATGTGTTTAAGGCACACTCCACTAGAGCTTTATATTCTTATATGGCATACAGGAAAGGGGTGGACCTGAGAAGTGTTTTAGAAGTAGCTACATGGTCCTTTGTACATAATTTTACAAAGCATTGCAAACTGGATTCTTTTTCTAGCTACAGGTCAAACTTTGCCATTCTCCATGAACTCTTGGATCCATATCTGTCCTCCCAGGTTGGATGGGCTTTACTAATCAACCCATATAGCCTAAGGGCTACTGCAGCAGTGGGAATTATGAATGTAATGTAGTTGTGTAAGTTGGACTTGTCCATAACAGTAGATGCTTGGATTTCCCACTGCTGCAGTAGTTGCACCCACCGTACATCCCCCTACTCTTGTATGTAGTTATACTTGGGATATAAAGTAGTGTTGTATTTGTTTCTATTTTATGTTATTGTTATTATTGGTTAGTTAATTTAAAATTGCTATGCTCTTTTTTTCATTGTATGGGCAAGAAAGTCATGAAGAAAGCTTCAGTCAGATTGCTGACTTCCCTTCTTAAGATTAGCCAGTCAGCAGTCAGAGTGAGGAGTAGGGGGAGCCAGAGCTTTTTGAAGCAGTCCAGTTGTCTCCTAGGTAGGGAACAACTCATATAGGCAAATCTAAATAACATAAAGTGCTCGACCACCAAGGCTGTTGTAAACTGTTTAATCAAAAGTGCAGCAAAAATAAAATAGAGATAAAACTTTAGCATCTTCACGATTCAGTGATCGCGTAATCGGACTAAAACAAAATTCATCAATTCACACTTAAATAGATGCCATAAATCAGTCAAATCAATCATAGGACATAAACAGAACAACCTATATTACATGTAAAAACCCTGGATAAATAGCATCCTAATTATATAAATGAAAACGCAGGATTATATGAAATAATTAACAGCAAGTAAAAATTTTTAACAACTAATAACAATTTTTTTCTCTTCCCTCAATGGGGAAGTGCATGAGCTCTCAGGACTGGTTTTAAAGATCCAGACTCATTAATGCCAGGTGGTTTATAAGCACAAAGAATTCAAATCTAATCTGGGTTCTTTAACTGCTGTCTTATTCCAAATATCGCCACCGCTTACCGTTTCTTCTTTGACCTCCAACACAAAAAACTTTTCATTCCGTATATCACGTATGTGTTCAAGTATATGTTCCCTAAGGGTACGACTCGCCATGCCGTCATAGAAAGCCCCACATACCAAACAAACGGAAAAATAAACTAAATTCTTAGTCGTACTGTCATCATAAAGTGCACACTCTGTAGAAAACCCAGAAATGGGGAGTGTGTGTAAATATATATATATATATATCATCCCTGAATAAATATATTTACATGCAATACAACCAATTTGGTGCTGTGAATGAGTAGTAAAATCTTTAGTATGCCTCCCTGTAGCATAACTGTCTTTTAAGGGAAACATTATTTCTAAATGCAAAATGTGCTGTTTCCGTAATCACCCCTTGTAGCTCATCTGAAGCTGGTAGTATATTCCAGTTTTTCTTAATAATGTCACAAAAAATATTGACATTACTTGAAAATGTTAAGGGTACCGTCACTTGTCTTCTCTCTGATCGTCCCCCTCAGGGCTGGTGTTAGCATTTTTGGGGCCCTCAACAAGTATCACGTTGGGGTGCCCCCTAGGCGCTTTCAGTCTAAGTATCATCCTGTCACTGCCACCCCTCCTAAGCAACCTTTTAAGTAGCACACACAGAATGACCTGTAGCTACAGTGCTCTTATATTGCAACAGACCAATGTATACTATGTTGGGCCATCTTGCAAGGGGCCATTCACAGTTACTGGCATATAGTTACAACATTGATACATTACAACAACTCTGTTGTTATGGGCTGGACTTAGGTGAAATTGCACCCTATGCACTGTCTGTTTCAGAACACCACACCACACACACACCCATCCTCCAGTGTTCCCCTCTGTTTCCCCCCCACCTTGGGCTCCCCTTTTCATGCACATTACTTTATTCTTCCTTTTCTCAAATTTTGCTCTACTCTTCAGCTTTGTCAAGAAGCCATAACTTTGTAGGTGCTCTGATGAGCATTTTTGAAGCTTTTTTTATTTCTTTTTTCGCAACTTTTTCCTAAAATAATGGCTTGAACAAAAATTATGATTAAGGAAAGAAATTCAGTGTAGTTCAGCATTAGTTTGACTTGTATCCTTTCAACACAGCTTTCTTGACCAAGACAGAGCTGTAATAACTATTCAGGAAATAACTCAATTAAGCTGGTGTCGTCAGAAACCATAGAAGTTAGATTCCCTGGGATGCATTTTAGAGAAGTTTCCCAACCTTTTAATCCATCAGTGGTTTAAACAAAAATGATGAGTAAGAAAGGAATTTCATCTTTTTTTCTTTCATGGAACACCTATGTTGTGCCCAAGGCTTAATGTTCAAAGCTGACAAAATAGGCACTCACAATAAACTAACAAGACAACTGCTGTCAGGATACACAGGTCCTATATGGAAATGCAGCCAGCCTCCTTAACCCACCAAGAAAGTTGGTCAGTGGTTATGCATCCCTCTAGTTTTAGACTGGGATGAAAACAGAGGTTCAAATGACCACAGTCCTGTGTTTTAAGTGAGTGCTGACATACATATCCATATCATGCCTCTTCACCCAGTCCCCCAGTGGCAGCCATGTGTATACGTGCCTGATGTGTGATTGTGAGGAAAGTGAAAAAAGCATAATGATTACAGTAATGTAGTCTACTTTGTTGGTCCTAGACAGTACATTGCCCCTACACAAGCTATAGTAGCCTTCTTTGTACACCGCTGAGGTCTGTGAGAAAAGTAAGCGCAACATTGACTACACTGTCCCCAGCCCAAATACAGGCTATAAGGCTTTAAGGTTTGACTGTAATGAAAATTAAAGGAGTAATAACCACACAATCCCCAGAACCCCCCATACCTTACATCAACTTTCTGTAAACAAACATCTCAGCTGGTTTTAGAATGGGTACAACTGAGAGCAGAGGCCATTATCAGCTTTATCCTAACAGGATCACATCACAGCCCTGTTCAGGTTAAAGAATGAAATCAGAAAATTAATACATTTTCCCCAACCAGCAACAGCTTTTGTGGAGCCCCAATATCGTCAAGGATGATTAATGGGGCCTCGCTGTACCCATTTATACAATCTGGGGAGTAGGGGGCAACCAGACTCCTAGAAGATCTAAGTGTCTGAACGTACTGTCATATAATTTATGCCTTACTTTTGAAATGTAATTACTTGTTAGCTGCATTTTTACTGATACCCAGAAGAATAATGTATGTACCCCAGCATTATTGGTTTTGTGCACAGATAAAAATCTGTATTTTTTACATACGTACACACAAGCTTATGCCACAGTAATACTAGTTTTGTACTTATTTTAGCAAATAGCAATACATTGTGCAATACTGGTTCTGCCACACCAGATCAGTGACTGTTGTTTAGCGTTCACCAAACAGTAGCGGAGAAAAGTCACTTGAGAAGTACTGCATACCTGTTACTGTCCCTGATTTCAGAGACATTCTCTGATTTTTGCCTCATAATTTTGCTCTGTCCTTTGTAAAAAGTTTGATTTCCTGGTAAATCATTCAGGATTATAGATAGTCAATAGATTCAGTTAGAGTTGTATACTTATTGTTCAAAAATGCATGTTGATGCAAAAGGGGCTATTCTGCTAATGTTTTAAGTGAATTAGAGTAATACTTAAAACATGTTACTGATTTTGAGACTTTATTCTGCTATTATCTTTGGCATTGTGCAGAATTCTTCAGCAACAAAGTTGAAAGTTACAGTATCTGGTGTTCTGATGGTATTTATAAAACTCCCTGAAAGAGAAAACCATCCTTGAAGATTGGAAGCATCAGCTTTTCATAAATCCAAGGTGTGCACAGATATCAGTCACTCTGTCCTTAGTCCTTAACTTGTTCAGGTTCATTATCAGCTTTCTCCTAAAAGGGTCGTATCACAGCCGTGTTCAGGTAAAAGAGCGTTGTCAGGAAATTAGTAGATTTTTTCTCCTCATTTTTCCACAACCAGCAGCAGCTTTTGTGGGGCCCCCACACAGTTAAGGATGATTAAGGGATACCTGCAGCCGTAAGGTATTGCAGGTACCTAAAGCTAGCTATGTTGTTTAGTGGAAAGAATGGCACTGTACCAGTGGTAAAATATTTCATGGAATTGTGAAGCTTGTTACTTGATAAAACACTGTTATTTTAACCAGAATATCTTTGAATTGTAAAGGAAATATAAATAAGAGTTATTATTAGCCAACTGGTTTAGTAAATATACAGGATTGCTGTACTAGCTTTTGCTGGTTTGACAGACATGTTAATATCAATTTAAAATGACTTGTAGTGGTAGGGGGCCCCCAGCGACCACAGGGTTCACTGATGCCTAAAGCTGGCTGTGGTCCCCCCTACTACTTCAACAACATCCCTCCATTCTACAAAATAATGTCTCCCCTACTATCTCTTTATAATGTCACCCCTACTATCTCTTTATAATGTCTCCTCCTACTATCTCTTTATAATGTCTCCCCCTACTATCTCTTTATAATGTCTCCCCCTACTATCTCTTTATAATGTCTCCCCTACTATCTCTTTATAATGTCTCTCCTACTATCTCTTTATAATGTCTCCTCTACTATCTCTTTATAATGTCTCCCCTACTATCTCTTTCACACTGTACTTGTGCTATACATTCATCTATCTCTTTCTGCTTGTAGCCTCTACTAAGAAAATCCATTTTCAGGGATATAAAAGTTTCTTCTTTCCGTGTCTTTTTTTAAACAGTCCTTACTAGTATGGTAAATGGTACTGTTGCTTATCCAACTGCTCCTGTTTGTCTGTGTGGTTACTTGCATTCTGTAGATTCTTGTGGAATAAGTCCGCACTCACTCTCCCACAGCAAGATAGAATCCATGCTAAATGAAGCCTCTTCACCCATTCCTGTTGCTATGGTTGAAATTCTTGAGCTTGAGATCTGTTGTTGCATAATTAATTTAAATGACTGCTTTTCAGTCTGGCAGTTTGAAAAGGCTGCAAGGTATACTTTACATCAGGATACCCCAGTCCTTCTTTGGGTTGATATAAGGTGGCTTGTTGGGTTCTTTGATCTTCTTGTGCACCAAAAATCTGCTTGTTGTAGTATTTATTGTTCCTGTGATGTTATGAAATTAGTATTGCTTCAATCTTTGATGAGTGCTCTTCCCAGCACCTGTAGTGTACCCAGAATTATCACCTTCTGCAGTTCATATGGAATTGCATGCATTGGTTTCATATTTAAATGTGCTTGAAAATTATTTTTTTATTCGTCTTGTTTCTTCTTCTACTGTTGGAGCTATCAGGGTGGCTTTATTCCATATTGCTGTAGTTACTGCTTGCATGTCCTGGTATTTTATAACTTTGTATCTCGGTACATCAGACACTGTACTTTCTAGGTGCAGCTGAATGATTGTCACTTCTATCTTTTTTCTTTGCTACATCTGGTTTTCTAGTTTCTGCTTTTGTATTTTGTGGTTCCTGTTTCTAGTACTTCTCAGTTACCCACATGTTGTAGTGTTTGCAAAGTACCTAATGTAACAGTCTTGTCACATTACTTAGCATTTCAATACACAGACCTTCGGCCATGAGTATATCGCAACTAGCAACAAGACATGCAATGGATGTTCTTCGTTTCCCATTGCTGCAGTCCTTACTATTGGGTATAGTCCGCTGTCCAGTCGGCCCGAATACCAGAGTATAAGGCTGACGTCGGTCAGGGCGCATTAGACTGACGTCAGTACGTCAGGGTACTAATGCGCATGACCGACGTCATATCCTCAGTCTTTTTTGCCGCATGGTCCGATGCAGAAGCAGTTTTGCGAGTGCAGGTTGGCGTTCTGAAATATTTCCGAAACCGGAGTTTCAGACCGAAGCAGAGTTGGCTAAGTACCCCGTTGGGGAACATTTTGGTTTTTTCTTGCCTCAGTATTTAACCGGATGTCAGAAAAAGTGAATAACTGTATTTCTTGTGGGAAACAGATACCTCATAGGGATTATCATACCTTGTGTATACCTTGTTTAGGGCCTGAGCACGACGTTGTTGGTTGCCGCTCTTGTGCTAGGTTTAACAAACGCACTATTAAGAGGAGGTTAGACTGTGCCAGGTTAGTGTTTGGGAAGCGTTGCAATTATAAAATGCCGTCGGATGCTCCGACGCCCGCTTGGTCCAAGAAGCGCAAGGACAAAACAGCGAAGCCTAGGGTTGATGAACCGGCAGTCCCGGACGTCGGTTCTTTAGAAGGCTCAGTGGAGCCAGAGGTTTTGCCAGGAGTTTCCATGGAGTCTCAGGCAGAAACTTTACTGTTACAGGCTGTGCCTTCTCAGGAGGTAGGCCAGGCTGAGGGGGCTTCTCAGGTAACTGTTCTTCCCTCTCTTCCCAAGGTAGTTAGAGCCTCTCCTTCTGTTGCTAAAACTTCTTTGAGAGGTAGGCCTAGTTCAGCTTCAGGGGGGGCTTCTCCTAGCATTTCGGGTTCTGTACCTAAGAAACATATGCTTAAAATGGCAGAAGATTTGATTACTATGATTAGAGGTTCTATGCCCCCTCCTGATAAGAGGCCTAGGGTGGAACCGGAGTTTGATAGTTTTGAACAGTGTTCAGAGGCTTCTGAGTCTTCTGCGGAAGATTTGCAGGAGTATCCTACTTATTCTGATTCAGATGTGGATGATTCCACTCCTACAGCTTCTCCTCCTGAGGATTTCTCATTTTCAGAGACTCTGCATTCCATGAGGGAGCACTTTAAATGGGAAGGCCAGGACTACTCTGATTCAGGAAAAGGCTTAGGGAATTCTTGTTTTTACCCCAGCATAGGCCCTTAGCTATACCTCCTGTGTTGAATGTGGTGGAAGATGTTTTTGCAGAGGCTTCCCTGAACCCTGATTCTTTGCCTCCTGCTCCTGTTAAACCTGATAGGTATTATAGGGTGCCCGAAGCTCATAAGTATTTGTTTAAGAGCCCTAGGGCGGACCCAGAAACTGTTTCTCAGGGGCCTAAAGGTGTTAAGGCCTCTGTGGTTAAAAATCCTGTTCCCACTGATAAAGAGGCTAGGGCTTTGGATAGGTGGGGAAAGAAAGTGTATACTTCTTCCACTCTAGCCATGAGGCGTTGAATTGTCAGTTTCACATGCTAAAATATCAAAATTATCTCCTTTCACAATTGAAATCTAAGGTGGATGCTTTGGCGGAAGGTATTGAGTGTAAAGAGTTGCTGGATTTGGTTCATGTGTCTGAACAAGTGGGTAAGCATTCTTTGCAATGTGGTTTTGATGCTGTACAGGCCTCCTCGAGGGTGGCTGCCACTAGTTCTGTTCTTCGCAGGCATGCCTGGTTGAGGGATCAGAATTTAGCTGAGCATGTTAAGTCAAGGATTTTGGATGCTCCTTTACAGTCTGATGTGTTGTTTGGTTCGCCTGTGGAAGCAGTCTTAAAGAAAATGGAGGACAAAGCTAAGTCTATGCAAACTGTTAAAGATTTTTTGCAGGTGCAGCCACCGAAGTTTAGTAGAAATTGGCCTGCTAAGGGGTGGACATATCCTGCTTATGATTCCCAGTCTAGGGGTAGGTCTAGACGTGGTAGGGGCAGGGCTCAAGTTTCTTTTAGGCCTAGAACAGGGAGTTCACCTGCTCAGACTTCTGGTGAGGGCAGGGGTCAGTCCTTTCGTAAACAGACCCAATGACCTGTTTTTTCAGCTGCCAGTAGATTCTCGTCTGGCAGCTCCTTTGGGAGGAAGACTGTCTCTTTTCAAAGAAAATTGGGATTTAATTACTCAAGACAGATGGGTGTTGGATATCATTCACCACGGTTACAGATTTTATTTCCATACCATGCCCCCTTTCAAAGGCATGCCAGACGTTCCTCCTCCACAAAGAAAAGAGGCTCACAAGCAAGTTTCTCAGTTACTCCAGATGGGGGCCATTCAGCCAGTCCCTGTATCAGAGAGGGGCCTAGGATTTTATTCTCGCCTGTTCCTAGTACCAAAGAAGGGGAACACGTGGAGACCAATTTTGGATTTATCTCTCCTCAACACTTATCTGGACATTCCCAAGTTCAAGATGTTGACGTTACAACAGCTTTTACCTCTGCTGGGCAAAGATCACTGGATGGTGACTTTAGATCTCAAGGAAGCTTACCTTCATGTGCCTATAAGGCTAAGTTGCAGGAAGTATCTGCGGTTTCGAGCTGGAAATTCTCATTATCAGTTCTCTGCATTGCCCTTTGGCTTATCTACTGCCCAGAGTATTCACAAAGGTTCTGGCTCCAGTGATAGCTTACTTCAGGCTACAAGGAATTCAAATCTATCCTTACTTGGACGACTGCCTGATTTTGGCTCAAGAAAAGGAAGACCTTCTACAGCATCTGGAATATGTTATAGCAGTGCTAAGATGCCTAGGGTATTCTGTGAACGAAATAAAGTCCAGTCTAGTACCCTCTCAAGACATGTGCTTTCTGGGTGTGAGACTGAATACAGCAGCCCAGATGGCCTTTTTAACCCCGGACAAACAAAAGAGTCTATCACTTTACTTCCATCAACTATCTCATCAGTCCGTGCTGACTGCAAGGACAGTCCTGCAAGCATTAGGGTTCATGGCATCTTGTATTCTGGTGCTTCCCAATGCCAAACTGCATATGAGGAAGCTACAATGGTATCTCAAAAATGTATGGACACAGCACTGCCAGGATTTGGACACTGTCATTCAAATAATACCTTGCCTTCAAAACGAATTTTTGTGGTGGGCTCAGGAATGTCACCTAAACAAGGGACTCTCTGTGACCCGGCCAGAGGCGAGTCAGATTTTAACGACAGATGCCTCGGACATTGCTTGGGGAGCTCATCTGAATGGAAAGTGGATACAAGACAAGTGGCCTGCCAGACTACAGCATCTACATATCAACATAAAGGAGATGTTAGCAGTCCAGTTTGCATTAATGGCTTTCAAGGAGTTACTTCTTCCAGGGCAGGTGTTGATTCTAACAGACAACACAACTGTCATGTGGTACATCAACAAGCAAGGGGAACACATTCTTATCCTCTATG
Source organism: Protopterus annectens (assembly GCF_019279795.1). Lineage (NCBI taxonomy): Eukaryota > Metazoa > Chordata > Ceratodontiformes > Protopteridae > Protopterus > Protopterus annectens. The sequence goes on from NC_056733.1 coordinate 1,080,805,208, forward strand.
CAGGCAAGCAATGATTTTATGGGAGACTGCGCTAAGCTTGCAACTAACTCTTCAGGCAAGGTTTCTGCCAGGAGCACAGAACTCCTTAGCAGATGTGTTAAGCAGACAAATCATGGATCCCCACGAGTGGAAACTGGATCTTCATGTATTTCAGAAATTGACAGTGTCATGGGGAACTCCAGACATAGATCTGTTCGCTTCTCCACTAAACCACCAGCTGCCAAAGTATTGCACAAAGGGGTTTCATCACACAGCTTGGAAAGTGGATGCTCTGTCTTTCAGTTGGAAAAACCTTCATGTGTATGCCTTTCCACCTCTGCCTCTTCTTCCAAAGGTACTATTAAAGGTCAGACAAGACAGGCCAAGGATGATTTTGATAGCTCCAGATTGGCCACGGCAACACTGGTACCCACTACTACGGAGTCTGGTAATGAAGCCTCCATGGCCTTTACCTCTGATTCCTCATCTGTTATCTCAGAAGGACGGTCATCTGCTCAATGTCAAGCTTCACTCTCTTCATCTAACAGCCTGGCATATTCTCTCTTGAAACACAGCAGGTCTCAACTTCCTCAACAAGTTTTAAATGTGATTATGGAAGCTAGAAGACCTAGTACAAGGAAAGTGTACGCAGAAAAATGGAAGAGATTTTTATTTTGGTGTACAGCAAAGAATTTGGAGATTTCTGAGCCTAATTTGAGTGTGGCTCTTCAATATCTTACTGAGTTATTGGACAAAGGTTTGTCCTTCTCTTCCATTAAGATTCATGCTGCAGCAATTTCAGCTCACTATGATTGTGACCCTCCATTGTTTTCGCATCCTTTGTTCAAGCAGTTTCTTAGAGGGGCAAAGAATATAAGACCCCCGTGAGCTCCTACTCCTGCTTGGGATCTCAATTTTGTGTTGGAAAAACTTACTCTACAACCTTTTGAGCCTGCGGCTACTGCTGAATTGAAATACTTGTCATGGAAGACTGCTTTTTTGTTGGCTATTACTTCTGCAAGAAGGGTGTCTGAGTTGCAGGCCCTTATGGCAGTAGAGCCCTTTTGATTTTCCATAAGGATAGGGTATCATTACGTACTAATCCTTCCTTTATGCCTAAGGTGGTCTCTAGTGTGGCTTTAAACCAAACTATTCATTTGCCTACTTTTTATGCAGACCCCAAAATAAAGGGGAAAAGATTTTGCACACTTTAGATGTACACAGGCAATTGCGTTATTATTTAAGCAGGACTAAGGATTTTAGGCAGTCTCAGCAGTTGTTTGTTTCTTTTGCTTTGAGTTCACAGGGCAAGCCTGTGTCAAAACAAACTATTTCTAGGTGGATTGGCTTTTGCATTGCATTTTGTTATTCCCATCATGGCAAGGAGATTCCAGCTGGGATTAGGCCTCATTCCACTAGGGCTACTGCCACTTCAACAGCATTTCTAAGGGGTGGCAACTAAGGATATTTTGGAAGCAGCTACTTGGAGTTCAGTGCATACTTTCTCTAAGCATTATCACCTTCCTATCTACTCTAAGTCTAGGGCTGGTTTTGCCACAGCTGTTTTGCAAGGCATGTTGTCAGCTCCTACTTCTTTATGATTTGCCAGCCTCCCT
>NC_056733.1:1080814302-1080864302 GCF_019279795.1 Protopterus annectens
GAAAGTCTAGACATTAGAGAGCTATGGATTCTGTGGTGATGTGGATAGAGAATGCAGGTTCTTGTACCTAAGGCTCAAGGATCGAGCCTGGGCAATCCTAACCACCAGTTATATGTAACTGGGGCATTTTATACACATACACTTTAATAAAACATGGTGCTGCGGTAGCGTTGTCACCTCACATTAAGGAGTTTGCTCTGTTCAATTCTCAGCTAGAGCATCTTCTGTGTGGAGACATGCGTGAATGGGCATGCCTTCTTTGAAGGTTGTGCGTCAGGGCCGGCAACTCTGCACGTAAAAATCTACTGCCAATCATTAGTGGACCGGAGTTCCGCTGTGGCGACCCCTTACCGGGAAAAACCGGAAGACACAAACAAACGCTTTAATAAAACATAAATGCACTTCACACACATGCTTTAAACGGACCTGCCTGCTTTAAAATATAAACGGACCTTTTAGTGTGACAATGTGCTTTCAACAGTTTAAAACCACCATGTAGGTCTCACAGCAGTACAACATTAGATTAAAAGAAACACAAACTTTGATACATTACCACAAGGGAAGAACAGTAAGAATGTTCACTCTGAAAAATGTTTGAAAACACGTTTGCTAACTTCCAGCAGAAACGCCTCCATTCTGCACAGAAATAAGACAGAGTTCAACTGCTCTGCAGCTCAGGAAAGCAAACCCTCTGTTTCCACGCTCGCAACTGTTTCATTCAAACAGCCAGAACTGATGTCAGCACAGCAAGCACTCTGTTTCCGTGCTTGCAGAGCGAAAGAAAAGAAATTTAAAAGAATGCTTGCAACTGTAAAAAGTGTGGGGGGGCTTGGGCTCCTCCTCGCTCCATGATGTTTTATGTTTCTGTGTGTGAGCGAATGCACGCATGAAAGCATAACAGACTGTGTGAGTGTGAGAGAGAGTGAAGACTGAGAGCAATCCCTGGCAGCAGCATCAGTTAAGTGGTTTATGTACTTTTTGACTGTACCTTTTAACCTCTCGCACAATAAATCTGGACAGAGCCCATACCTCTCAACCTCTGGGCACAACAAATCTGGACAAAGCCAAAAAAAATAGGGGGCCAAAGCCCCAGAAGTAGGGACAAATTTTAAATATTGCTCTTATAAAATTAGAAAGTTGGTATAATGCAAGATCTTGTGTTAGCATGCATTTTCTGAAGGAAATGAAGTCTGAAACTCAAATGCATGTCATTATATAATGACTTTACTTCTCAATTGTTCACCACAAAAATCCAGAAAACCAGAAATTTTATGAGGAACGGACCAAAAATATAAGGCAAACATCTGGACATTCTGTGAAAATCTGAACAGTTGAGAGCTATGGAGCCACAAAATAAATATTGCTGTTATAGACTTAGAATGTTGCTAGAATAAGAACTGAAAACCCTGCTTCCATTTCCAACATCCTATCTTAGTGAGGCAGGGTTTTCTGCAATGACAGCAACCAAAATTAAATTATGGGGTAAACTGGATATAGGGAATGCACTTCGGGTGTCATTATCTCCCATCATCCCTAGATGGGACTGTCTCATTGCTAGGAAACAAGCTGAGGGCTTCTATTGATTCTGCATTATGGTGTGTTGTATTTATTATACATTTTATTATGCTTTATTTTTATGTGCACGCTCAATGGCTGGTGCATGGAAAATTCTTACATGAAACCAGTACTTACTGCAAAAACATTTGGAGACCACTGCCTTAGGCTACTCCAGCTGTGATTATTTGAACATCTACTGTTATGGTAAGTTTACTTATATTTGTGCTTTCTTCTTTTTTCTTTTTGTTCCCTCTCCCCTTGCTTCATACCTTCTGGTCTTAACCTTAGTGCCCCTATTATTCCACAGGCCTACCATGTTCTCCTTCCATCCCTCAGGCTATCACCTGTCCTGGGCTGGGGATGGCATGAAACCACCTATGGGCTCATGTCAGAAACCATGAGGGCTATTCTCATCGTCACACCTCCTCTTGGGAGTACCATGCTGAATTTCACTGCTTTCCCTGTCAGCGCCTTAAATGCCCAAGACAATAATTGAACTGAGGTCACTCGAGCTGTAGTTAGGTCTTTATCTCTGTGTGCCATGTAAGAAGAGAATATTCCGAATCTGGTCATTACAAACCAAGCCTCTGTATGCACCATCCCTTACTGGTTAAGGTGCATCACAAACCTTCTCCATCAAAATCCCCAACCCATCAGGAAGAAATACCACAGAATTCAAGGATTTTAAATCTGCAGATCTGAGTTAGCCTTAGCCATGCGGGTCTGGAAGCTCCATTTTATAATCTTCTCCTATGGGTGAACTACTGCTTTACTTCCTTCCTTTCTTAGGACTGCCTATTGACAAATAAGTTGAGCAGGATCTTTGCAGACCCACATGATGGATGCTACACAAGGTTACTTTTATAGAGATCATGAGCAGGTGAGCAGTAATCATCCTCCCAGGCAGTACTAAAGTTATCTGTGGGAACTATCCCTAATAGGATGACTGCAACAGTGATCCACTTGAAAGACACAATTTGTGTTACTATTTTACCATAATTGCAGATGTTCAAGTTTGGTCACTGTTGCAGTTCTGATTCCCATTTCCCTCCATCCTGTGTATTTTCTTGGCAGCTAGAGGTCAAGTGGGTATCCTTTCCCTCTCTTTTTTCCATACATGTCTCATGTTAACTTTATTGTTGCTTAAGTTCCTCAGGAAGGGTAGAAGTCTTGGCCCTAGACAGACCCTTAGGTTTTAGTTGAATGAGTCCTTGGCAGGCAGGAATGCTGCATCAAGCTGCTGTACATTGTGAGAAGGTAAGAAGGACTAGAATGTTGCACTGTCGGACAGCACCTTTATACCAGCTGCACAAGGGCATCTACAGTGAAAGTGACTTCAGCCCAGCTTTTTCTGGGGGTGGGGGGCAGGTCCTCAGCTGTGAAAGCCTAGCCAGGCATCAGACCTCAGCCTGCAGCAAAGTTCCCTAAACTGGTGACTGCTACACTGACCACTCTCGGATCTCTAAAATTGTGGTAAGTTGGTTACATCAGTTTAGTTTTTGACGCTTCATTTTGTAAAACAGAATGACGATCAATGTTGAGGAGAATTGCAGTCCATCTATCCATCTCTAATGGGTACAGGTAACCTGTAAATGGTTCATCTCCCAGGCCCATGCTTACACTTATCAAGGGTATCAGAACTTGTCAGAGATTTGAAAAGCATGGCTGGGCTTACAAAGGCCCTCGTGGTTGTTAGCCTAGCAAACACGTATGAACCCCTTTTTTCCATTTTTTTCACATGGGATCGGAGTGTCTGCCATGGTAGTTTTTCCACATCCCACACATAACTACGGCCAATTTAGAATACCCAGTCCACCTACTGGATGTCTTTGGAATGTGGGAGGAAACTGGAGCAGCAGGAGGAAACCCACACAAACACAGGGAGGACATGCAGACTCCATACAGAAGGCACCTCAGCTAAGAATTGAACCAGGGAACCTGTTGTTGTGAACATTTAATGGAGTGCAATTTCAGGTGATCTGATGAATATTCATGAGTGCACCTAGCTATCTTAAGTGGGATTTAAACATTTCTACTTTTTCCTTGTCTTTGAGAACTTGGTTACAGTCAAAAGAGCTCTTAATATTGAAGGTCATTTTCTTTTATCTGTACTTTTTCTTTAATTTCATTTCATATTTTGTGGGTATTTAGAAGATGTACTTTTCTGGATCTCAAATCATTTGGTCAGGTTCATAGGTAGGTACTAGGCTATCTGCCCAAGGGCATTTATAAGCCTAGCCAGTGTGTGTTGGCTTTCTCCTCCCTTTTAGATTAGTTTCCTGGGCCTCTGTCCAGCAGGGCCACTGATGTAATCCCAGGTGTAAATTTACGATTTCCCATCCACTCGTCAAGATTTCTCTTGAAGAGAGTCAGTGAGGGGCTTTGCCTAACATAGATTGGGATTCTATTCCAGAGCAAGGGAAGTCTCTGGGACAGGAATCTGCCCCACCAGCATATCCTGTTAATTGTTGTGCTGAGGTTTAAATCCCTAGAGCGTGTGGCTCTAAGAGATTTGGTTTTCTTTAGGTGGAGCATGTCCATTAATTCAGGGTTAGACATGGCCTTGTACGTAAGGCAGAGGTCTCCTCTGAGAAGGCGGTAAGCAACCGAGTAGAGATGGAGTTTCTTTAGCCTGGCTACATAGGGCATCTGTCTGAGGCCCAAGATCCTCTTGGTGAGGTACTTCTGGGGTCTTTTCAGCTGTTGCAGGTGTTGAGTAAGGTACATCCCAAATGGGGCATTGTACTCTATTATGGGCCTGATGAGCGATGAGTAGAGGGGCACAATAACCTCTCTTGATCTAGATGCGAACCCTTTTGTGATTAGGTGGGCTGCATAGAAGAATTTTCTCACCACTTTGGCAATGTGATTGTCAAAGGAGAGGTTGCTATCTACTTGTGCCCCTAAGTCCCTAATTACATCTTCCATACTTAGTAGACTACCTCCTATCTGGTAGTTTGTGGGCACTTTGTTCTTACCAAAGGGGATGACTATGCATTTTTTGGCATTCAGCTTAAGCCATGATTCTGACACCGGGTATTCGTTTCCGTGAGACCCTTCTGGAGGACGTCTGTGTCAGCCGGGGAGTCGATTATGGCCCCCAGTTTGCAGTCATCTGCAAACTTGGTCAGCCACAGTCCTCCCGTGCTTGCCTATACCTCAGAGAAGTATATACTGAACAGGAGAAGTCCCAGGACTGAGCCCTGTGGGACGCCACTTGTAACCGGTTTGGAGTCGGACATAGCACCCGCAACTCTGACCATGTGAGTTCTATCCATGAGCCAGTTTGCAACCCATCTCATGACATAGGGGTTAATGTTCAAGCTGGTGAGCTTATCTATAATGCCTGAGTGGGGAATGGTGTCGAAGGCCTTTGTGAGGTCCAGGTAAACTGTGTGGACTACCTTTCCCTCATCTATGGCCTTGGTAACTGTTTCAAAGAAGTCGACCAGGTTTTGGAGGCAGGATCTGCCTTTAACAAAGCCGAATTGGGTAGGGTCCAGTGTCTGGAGGCTCCCAATGTCTCTGTTGATGAGTTCCATGATGGTGCGCTCCATGGCTTTGCAGACCAATATAGTCAGACTTATAGACAGATAGTTCCCGGGGTCCGTTGTGGCACCACCTTTGTGGAGTGGGATAACTGTTGCTGTACACCATTCTTTGGGTACATAGCCTGTGGTGAGGCTGAGTTTGAACAGTGAGTTTAGGTGAGGGGTTAGTTCATTTTGGAGCTCATGTAAGATGTAGCCTGGGATGCCATCAGGTCCCATTGATGCTGTTTTTTTTGCTTTGGAAAGGGCTGTCTTCACCTGTGTGTCTGTGATATCTGGGGCGCTACAATCTTCTGGAATGGACACGGGCCCTTTTGGGGGTGAGGGGGGGGTTAAGTTTGCACTGAACCTGTCAGCCAGGATGTTGGCAATGTCAGTTGGTTCAGTGTATTTTTTGTCGTTTTGCACTAGCTCGAAGCATATCTGAGAGTTGCCACATAGATTCTTGACATAGCTAAAGATGTGATTATCTTTAGCGTCTTTGGCAATTTTTCTTTTGAAGTTGGCTTTGGATGATTTTATGAGGGATCGTGTTTTCTTGCTGGTACTGATTAGGGATGCCTTCCCTTTTTGGGATTTTGCTCTATCCTGTAATAGTTTCCTTCTTCTATTGTAGAGCTTATTTATGGCCGGGGTCCACCAGTCTGGTTTCCTCATTTTGGAGGAGTGAGTCTTTGTTTTGCTTGGGATGGCTCGATCCATGCATTCCTGTAGGTGCACATAGAAAGCATTTGTAAAAGATTCTGCGGTTTGGGCTGCATTATCCCTTAGCAATGGGGCCTTGAAACTTTCCACCTCGGTCCTGAGAAGTGTAAAGTTTGCTTTTGAAAAGTTTTTTACATTGGTTTCCTTGACTGGGGGTGGGGTCGGGATGTGGATGTCTAGTGTGATTAGTTTATGGTCTGATCTTACCAGCGAAGGGTTTACCTCTGGTGTGGAACATTGATCTCCCATGTTGGTGATGATCAAGTCCAATATGTAGTCACCTCTCGTGGGAGTGGTAATCAGTTGTTCAGGCCATTTGAGTTTATAAACTCTAGGAAGCGTTGGGCAAAGGAGTTTGTACTTGAGTAATTTTCCCAGTCTATGTTTGCGTAGTTGAAATCACCCAATATCATGGTGTTGGGTAGGATCTTTATATTTTCCAGTGTTCTCAGGAATGCTGAGTGGGGGTCCTGAGACAAGGTGGGTGATCTATAGCAGGCTACAAACTGAGAAACAGTTTTGCCCACTGTTAGTTGCACATGGATTGTCTCTGAGGCCTCGTGCTGTGCTACTAGCCTGGAGGTGTGGGAATCCTTGATGAAAATGGATACACTCCCCCCTTTTGTATTTCGGTCTGGGTTTTGGGGCCGAAAGGTATGGTAACAGTTGTAGCCTGGTAGTGCTGGGGTGCTCTCTGGAGCCTTGAACCAAGTTTCTGTTACTGCACATATATCGATTCCCTCCTTACTAAGGAGTGCCTCGAGTGCGTGAATTTTGAGTTTTAAACTTCTGGCATTGAGTAGCATTACCCTCAGTTTTTGGTTGCTTGTGTTGTTTATGGAGATGGGGTTGTCTTTTGAGCCTTGCCTAAAAAAGGCACTATGGGGGCGGCAAGAGCCTTGGCCAATATTCAAAAGCCCAAGGGCGACAGGTGCAAGCCGTCTCTGACAAAGCAGCGAGGCTGGTCAAGCATGTCATCCCAGGCTGACAAACACTGGATCCCCTTTGAACGACACCAAAAGCTTAGCCAATTGTTAAAATTGATCATTTTATCTTTATACTGTGGCATCATTCTTGGTGAGGGCAAGATGCTATTCAGGGTCAGGGTCATACCGGCCTGGGCTACATGATCTGAGAGCTCCTCTATGTCTCTCTTCATGTAGTCCAGGGAGGTACGTCTCAGGTTGTTCACACCAACATGGACAATGACATAGTCATATTTATACCTGTTGTGAAGTGACCTAAGTGCTTGTGTTATGTGGCGAATCCTGGCACCCGACAGGCAGCTCACAGTGACCTTCTCCTTGTTCAGTCTAGTGAGTGGGACGTCAGTGTGCCTGACAATAGAGTCACCTCTTACTAGTGTATTGGGTGTATTGTTTAGCCTTAAGGGCTGTGATTGCATGGCACACTGACTTTGTGAAGTGTGTGATATGTGGTTGTTGTTGGGGCGTGGAGGTTGTTTGGATGTCTGCTTTGGAGGTCTCTGCTGATTTGGCAGATTTCTATTTAGAGCCTCCGAGTATGTTTGTTTTTGTGTTTTTATGTGTGTTATTGTCTATGTGAGACTGGCAGTGTGGTGCAAGTGTTTCCCTTCTCCTCATGACTGACTGTTGCAGTCTTGGGTTGAGAGAGCTTTGCCTCTGGCCTAGCTGTAAAGTTGCATCTCTCGCATACATTTGCGTTTGTTGGAAGGAGGAGAGGGTTGTCTGTGTACATGAGGCAAATGTAACATTGCCTCAAGATGCCCAGATTCACCAGCTGGACTGGAGAGTACACCTGAAACTGCCCTTTGGACATGCCTGCACAGATAAAGTGAAGTTATACTGATTGTCCGGTTAGGGGCGAATAGAGAGCCCTGTACTTATGTATAGCATAGGGGGGGTAGTGCTAGCATTTATTGGTGCTTACTATGAGATTTGGGCAAGTGCTGGACTTAAAAGGAACTGGATTGAGTGCTTAAGTTAAAAGTTTGACCTGTTCCTAGGGAAAAATTGAAGAGCAGACTTCTTGGAGCCGGGAATACTTTAACCTTAGCTAACCGGTGCTGAGCGGAGGTGCGCAACTCGCAAATGCGGGTTTTAAGGCAGGGAGATGAAAGACATAGAAATTAGCCCAAAACGGCCAATAAACTACTAGTTGCTAGGCTGAGACCACTCCTCCAGGGACAGGTAGGCTGCTCAGAGCTCCCCACTCTCACTGGTGAACAGAGAAAATTCCTCCCATCCAAGTAAGGATATCAGCAACACAGGAACTTGGACCACAGCCCTGAATTCAGCAGAACCTGAAAACTGGACTAGACTAGCTTAAAAAAGGCGGGAAAAAGAATATGTTTTTGTTTTTTTTTTTTTTTTTACAGATAGTAGAGTGAACTACACAGAAACACTGTTTTAACTTTAACAAGTATGTCTTTTTTTAAGGTATTGGGAAAGTAATACAAGTTCTTTTAAAGCTTTTCATTTGTGTGCAGATGAATCCGAGAACTTGAGTTTAGCTTTGATTTGCTTAGTTATTTACATGCATCCCATTTAGGGTCATAGGTTCAAGCTTAGTCAGAAAAAAATATTCAAAACTTCCCTCTAACCTCAATGAAGGCAAGACAAGATAGATCAGGAGAGAGAATTTGAGGCTGTCCATCCAGGTCTGTATTAGATAATCGAACTTTCAAAAGTTCGAGTGTCATTTGTTCGACACCATATGATCAAATTTTTGAAAGTTTGAACGTTTTAACGGACATCTCCATATAGAGTAGAATGGGAAGATTTCCCTTTTCTGCACTGTAGTGCGATCTCAGAGTTGGTATATTTAAAGAGCAAGGGATGCCCTGCTTAAAACATCCAAGTAGGTTATTTGTGTAGTTTATTTTTTTTAATTAGATGTTCGAACTCTTAAAAGTTCGATAATATGGTGTCGACCATATGACAGTCAAACTTTTGAAAGTTTGATTATCTAATATAGACCCGCCCAGCTAGTTTGTTTTAAATGTAGTGGAAGTTTGTTCCAGAAGTGAGGGATACTTTGTGATATTAATCTATTATTTCACTGTGTCTTGTGTATCTGCTGATGATGGTTTAGTTTCTTTAACCAAGTTTTTGATGTCATATTAGTTCTGTGAAAGAATAGGAGACCAAATAGGGTTGGGTCTCTCATGGCACAAAAAGATATACATCTCTATGGAGGAGCTTGTAAGAGACTGAGCACAGATAAAGATCTGCCAGTCTCTCCTGATAACTAAGATTTTCAAGAGTACTGATTTTTATTTTTATTATTTTTTCTTTTTTAGTTATGAATCTCTGAGGGCCAAGGGCGCCCGCAGGCAGGTGCAATGGGGTGCACTTGCACCCCCCTGGAACTGGATAGCTGGCGGGAGATTAATTTTCTTTAAAAAAAAAAAAAAAAAAAATGTTTTCGACTTCTTTGTCTGTGTCAGTGGCGTAGCTGGGGGGGAGGGGCATAGGCGGGCAGCACTTTTGGGGCTGTCACATTTAATTTAGTTTAATTTAAAAAAAAATTTTTTTTTTTAAGGGCCTTTGTCTGTAAGAACGGCATGTACCATCACTGTTCTTCTGGTCCGGTCGCCCGCGCAATTTTAAATACAGCAGAGCGGCTTTATTGCCAACGAGTGTTCAGTTCGTTCATGGGAAGTTGTGTGTGTATGTGCGCGAGTGCAAGACATGAGGATGAAGTCTGAAGTGGTCCAAAGAAGGCACTGCAATCTTTGTTTTTTAAGGGATCCAGAATGAAGATGAGCCCTGCGATTAAAAAACATGGTTAGATTTTTTTTTTTTTTACTTCTTCAGAAAACACTACTGGAAGTGGGAAGGTATGAGTAAGTTGGACAGAAATAGGGACAATGTTTGAAAATATTTATTTTTATTTGCGTGGTTTTTAGCTGTAGTATATTTTCTGCTTAGATCAGTCAAAATTTTCTACAAATTGAATATTTAGATAGTTTAAGTTTTTGGTATCCTTTATAGTTTTAAATGCCTTCTTGATTATGAGATTCTGACAGGAATGTATTATATGACATGTATGCCATTGAGGGAGAGGTAGGGAAGATATTAGGTCTGCTCAGTGTGTTTAATTAATGGGGATACTTTTCTTCCTTTTATTTGTAAGCTTTGCCCCAAGGATCACCTATGACATTCCAGGTGATCCATAATTATTGTACACCAAGATAATTCTATTCTCTTTTTGTGGTGTTGGAGATGAGTAGTTTCCCATTAATACAGTTACTGGTTGATTATTTTAGCTAACTTTACCCATGTGTATATAACTTTGATTCTGCTGTGATTCACAAGTTGGCTGAAGTTGGGACATAAGTTACACACTTGTTCTCCATTGTGGATAAAAATATGCTAGTTTATGGATTTCATTTTAGCCAGCAATTCATCATTACTATATTTTAACTCTATTTAACAGTAATGTGTGAGCTGATCATATATAAGAATCTAATTGACTGATACATTTCCTGAGTTTCTAACTTGTTTTGAAGTTAAGTGAAGAGCAGTAAAGTGGCATGGGGTAATGTTTATTTTTTAAAGTGCAATTTGATGGGTTATAATTCTCTTGCTGCCTGTAGAAAGGGGTTTAATTGATCAATACTTTCTATGTGCCCTAATTAGGTACAAGGTAGGACAGAGGTATAACAGTTGGAACATTTTTATAACAGCTTCCATAGTATAATGTATCAAATGCTCTAAAACCATCTGTTTCTATGAGCAGTGAGGCAGCATGACAGTTTTTTTTTAAACCTGAGCATTTATTTTATTTCATTTTGTTGACTGGGTAGATATCATTAAGCCTAAGGCATTTGAGAGTAATAATAATGAAACATATAGTGCTGCATTTTCTGCAAATCTGAGGAATATTGTAGTGCATTTTAATATTTGATGATAATGAATTCAGTGCTGGACTTGCTTGGCTTGGCATATCACTTGTTTGTCTGATTTCCCTCCCCCTTATTTTGAAAGTTAATTTCATACAATTTCTTTGTAACATACAAAAAATATGTAAGAGAATACTTTTTAAAAAGTGTATTTTTGATGTGATGCAACCTCATTCGAACAATTTTGCGAGCATTTTGTAGATGGAACTTTTTTCTGGGCTTAGTGGGTATTCATTCTTCCTGTTAAATTAGTATTCAGATTTCTTTAATATTTAAAGCTAATAACTAGAAAAGTTTATTTAAACCATCATTTCAAGGTAGGAGGATAATTACAGAAGCTGACAGTGGGTGGATACTTGTCTGTCTGTCCACCACATGGAATGGGAATGGGGAACGGGCAGGAGAATGCATGGAGCAGTACAATGAGACAGACCCCATCTCGAACTGTGTCAGCCTTCCGGCAAAATCATTGCTATTAGGCCCCGAGACTAAAGAGTTCAAGGCTAGGCAGTGCAATTAGCAGTAGTCATAGAGACAAAATTAGATAATTATAAAGAAGCCACTACAACATGTGATTTACAGCTGTTACCAGTTTGTTCTAACAGGCCACAAGGATGCAGGAAATGATCCCCATCCATGTGATGCAGAGCCCATCCCTAACCCTATTTAAGTCTAACCTTGACCAATGAACGGGAAATGGAGAAACTTCCTAACTAGCATACCCCTCCTAATAAACACCCATGTTATATAGGGGCACAACTGGGTTGGATTGCACAGCTAGGCTTATAAAGACCCTGGTGGTCGTTAGCCTAGTATATGACTATGAGCCTATGTAGTAAGATGCCAGAGCCCAGAAGAGCACTGGTGCAGGTTCTTATAAACAGGAAAAATAGCTGAAACACATACAGTGGGTAGGGCAGTAGCGATCCCTGATGTATATCTTGGGAACAGATTATCTACCTCCAAGTCACTATCATCTCCATTTCTCTGACTACAAGGTGGCCATCTTAAATTCATCCTTGTCCACCTGATCAAATTTGTGATTTGTATGCCTCTGCCCTCGTCAAATCTGATTTCTTTCAGAACCAAAATAACATTTCAAGAGAACTGAACAAGCCGAAAGGACCTTTATTCAGCCGTGTGTGTGTGTCTTTGTTTGTAAGTAAGAGGGAGGTGGGAGTGTGTGTAGGGGGAGGGTTCATTCCTCGCAATTATCCAGATTTTTGCCTCATATTTTCATTTATTTGTTTCTCATAAAATTGTGTTTTACTGGCAAATTATTGAGGACTGAAGTCAGAAAATAATACCAGACATTTGAGCTTTAGACTTCATATCCTTCAGAAAATGTATACTAATGCAAAACTTGTTGTTCTGTCCACTTTCCAAGGAAGTAGGGGGATGTATGTGTCATACCTCTCAACTGTACAGATTTTCACAGAATGTCCAGATTTTAGCCTTATATTTTTGGTCTGTTCCTCATAAAAATTTTGTTTTTGTTTTTTGACAAATCACTGGGTTGAACTAAGGATTAAAGTTATTAAATAATGACATGCATTTCAGTTTTAGACTTCATATCATTCAGAAGATGCATTCTAACACAAATCCTGTTTTTCTAGCAATTTTCTAAATGTGTCCGTAGTTTTGGGCCTTTGTCTCCAACATCACAACCGGCTTTGTCCAGATTTCTTGTGTTAAGACATTGAGAGGTATGGTGGGTATGTGTGTCTGTATGTATGCATTATGCATGTGGTCTCAGGCTTCCTCCCCTGCTAGCATCAAGGTGAGTCTAGTGAGTTAGCTTCCAGATATTTCTGTTAGTGGTCCTAGACTTTCTTCAACAGGTTCCTTTCAGGTCCCATTTTCTTGCTGACAGCAAGTTTGGCCCTGAAACTGCTGCCTTTGACACTCTCCCTGGTGGCAATACCATCAGTGTTATCAAGACCAGACTGATCAGGGGTCACACTGCCATCGGAACTGACAATCCACTCTTTAAATGTTAATGTAGAGTTTGCCCTGATAAGAAACATTGTTTGGTGATTTTGGGTATAAGAGCCCTATGAGAATGTTACTGACTGTGGTGACAGAGAAAGAGGGGGGGGGGTAGGAGTGTGAATGTGGGGGGGTCATACCGTGCAATTATCCATATTTTTGCCTCATATTTTCGATTTCTTTCTCATAAAATTGTGTTTTTCTGGCAAATCATTGAGGACTGAACTCAGAAAATAATGGCAGACATTTGAGCTTTAGACTTAATATCTTTCAGAAAATACATACTAATGCAAAACATGTTGTTCTATCCACTTTCTAAGGAAGTAGGGGGTTGAAGTCATTACCTCTCAACTGTACAGATTTTCACAGAATGTCCAGATTTTTGCATTATATTTTTGGTCTGTTCCTCATAGCAATTCTGTTTGACAAATCACTGGGATGAGCTAAGGATTAAAGTTACTAAATAAATGACATGCATTTGAGTTTTAGACTTGATATCCTTCAGAATGTATATTCTAACACAAATTCTGTTATTCTAGCAGCTTTCTAAATGTGTCCCTAGTTTGGGGCGTGTGTGTGTGTGTGTGTGTGTGTGTGTGTGTGTGTGTGTGTGTGTGTGTGTATAAAAGGAGGTAGCATACCCCTCAGCTGTCCAGGTTTTTGAAGAATGTCCAGAATTTTGCCCCATATTCCCCCTAAAAAGGATTGAAGTTGCTAAATAGTTTTAGACATCATATTCTTTAGTAAAATGCATACCAACACAAATCCTGTTATTCTAGCAATTCTATAAGTTCATGAAAGCAACATTTATAATCCGGCCCTGTTTATTTTAGGCTTTGTCCAGATTTCTTGCACTAAGAAGTTGAGGTGTGTGTGTGTGTGTGTGTGTGTGTGTGTGTGTGTGTGTGTGTGTGTGTGTGTGTGTGTGTGTGTGTGTGTGTGTGTGTGTGCGCGTGTAAGTCTACTTAAAATGTGCAACTGTTTTGTTTATTGTGGTATAGAATTTTAAAGCAATGTTAGCACAGCAGGTAGCATACATGCAAAGGGCTGTAGGTTCTATTCCTACAGCATGTACATTTGTATTTTAAGGGGATATGGTACTGCAGTCCTTAGTATGTCGTCCTTTGGATGAGACACCTAATAACTATGAACCTGTTTCTCAGCTTGCCACCCATTCCCTATTGCAATATACCAGCTTACAATTTCTTTTAATGTGACATAGGCAATTTCTTCTTCAAGGGCAACAGGCACTGAATTTGTAAATGAAACACTGATATATAAAGTTGTTTTCTAGCAACAACCTCCTCATTGGTTTCAGATCTCTTTAAAGTGGAATTATTCAGATGACTTTTACTTCTGCAGAGATTCTGCAAATTGACTGATATTGGTGGATTGTATGACAGAAGTTTGAGTGACCCTTTATGGTTGAAATGTTCTGAATTGGGCAGTTTGTCATTATTGGTTCATATGATTTGTTTCATTGCGTAAAGGAAAAATGTTCAGAACTATAAATTTAAAACACTCTAACAAGTGGTGCTGTATTATACAAGGGATATAATTAAATTAGTATATAGTATAATTAATACAATCAGGAAGGTGAATCAAAAAACTTTTGCATGGTTATAAAAATGTGTACAAGGAGCCAATGATTTGAAAACAGCCCAAAGGTAAACTTACCCTGCCACTGGCCAGATGCATTTTCTTTGAATGTGGGTTTCAATGCTGTTTCAGTGAAAGTGGGTTTCAAAGGTAGAGAAGTTTTAGTGCTAAGTCTGTTTTCATTGTAAGACTATTGCTTTGTTTAGGTTTAGTAAATATGTATCAGTATTTGTGCTATAAAATTTGAAATAAAAGTTGTAAATTAAATCCAAATATCTGTAATCATTGTAGAAGTAAAGCATAAAACAGTATGCATACAGAGAGATTTGAACAGTGTCTATGGCAAATGGGGAGAAATAGCCAAGTAATGGGACACTGGAATAACTGCATGGGCGGGGCTATGTGGGCGGGGCTGCGTGGGTGGGGGAGCTACGTGGGCGGGGCTCTGGGTTTGCACCCCCCTGCAAAAAATCCTGCGGGCTCCCTTGCTGAGGGCTCTCAAGTTATGTGATGTGTTTAGATAAATACATGTGAAAAGGTGCACTATATTCAGTAATGGGTTTGATAAGACCATGAGTAAAGGGGAATTAAGACTTCTTTGGATCTAGTAGAAATGCTTTCGGAAATTAGATAGGCCAAATAAAAGGCTTTCTGAACTACTGTGGAGACATGATGGGCAGATGATAAGGAAGAATATGGGCAGATGGTAAGGAAGAATACCCAGATTCTTTCAACAGTGTCTGATTGGAGGGGTGCATCTCCTATATGGTAATTGAAACAGTTTTATTGACAAAAATTAACTATGCTACATTTTTTTACATTTAATTTGAGTCTACTGTCCTTGAGCCAATTTTAAACATGGTCTAAATCATGTTGAAGTAATTGTGAGTCAATTGAAGATCAAATAACATCCAATGTACAGTCTTCTGCAAACTTAGTTAACTGTAGTCCAGATGTGCTGGCCTGAAGGTCTGAGAAGTATATGCCAAATAGGAGAGGATCCAAAACTGAGCCCTGTGGTACACCACTGGTAACTGTTTTGCTTTCAGAAGTGGCACCTACTATTCTAGCCACATGGGTTCTGTCAGACAACCAGTTAGCTATCCATCACACAGTTTAAGGATTTATATTCAGATATACAGCTATCTGTCACACGATGTAAGGATTTATATTCAGATTTACATTTCCTTCAATAATTTTGCATGGGGAATAGTGTCAAAGGCTTTGGTCTCTAGATATGCTGTATGTACTGTATGACCACTATCCACTACTTCAGTTACTTTTCAAAGAAATTTAATGAGGTTAAAGAGGCAGGACCTTCCTCTGATAAAGCCAAATTGATGACCTTCCAGGGTTGAGAGATTTTCAATGCCCAGATTAATGAAGCCTGGGTAAATGCGCTCCATAGCTTTATATATGAGGCTAGCCAGACTAATGGGTCCGTAGTTATTAGGGATCATGTTGGGCCACCCTTGTGTAATGGCATTACAGTAGTTGTTTTCCAGGTTTCAGGAATGTAACCAGTGGAGAGGGTTAAAGAGTTAGGGTTCAGAAAGTCCATATTTGGTACTGATGATCAGGTGACCTGGTATGTTGTCAGGGCATATGGATGAAGTATTTTTAGTTTTTGGAAGAGCAAAGAGAACTTGTTCCACAGTAATTGAAAGGGTGGTTTGGACTGAAAGCTACAACTGCGGGTAGAGTAAAATTTGCACTAAATTTATTAGCTAGGATATTAGCCATTTCTTTTCAGTCAGATAGTGTCGTATTACTGAGTACTAACTCTGAACACTGTTGGGTGTTAGTTCTTAACTTCCTGACATAGTTACAGAAAGATTTGTGGTTATTTTTGTTTTTTTTTTTGTGGCCGTTTACGTTCATAATCAGCTTTGAGCTTCCTAATGGAATTCCTAAGCTCTCTGTTTGCTTAAGTGTGCTCTTAAGGTAGATAGAATTAGGGGTTTTATAAGCTTTAAGCAGTTTCTTTGTCTTATATATAATTTGAGCCTTTTTGTGGTCAATTTGCAAAACTTTCTTGCATAGATGCCATTATGTTGATGAATAGGCAAGCTGCAGTGAATGTAGTCGGGAGGGGCAGAGAAGTATGCAAGAGTGGTACAAGATATCTAAGAGGGTGTGAGTTGGGAGTGATGGATGCATTCAAGGTGGAGGTGGGATTACATCAAGGATCAGCTCTGAACCCTTTCTTACTTCCACTGGTGATGGACAGGTTGACAGACGAGATCAGACAGGAGTCCCTGTGGACCGTGTTTTTTGCAGATGGCATTGTGATCTGTAGTGGGAGTAGGGAACAGGTTGAGGACACCCTGGAGAGGTGGGGATATGCAGTAGAGAGAAGAGGAATGATGGTCAGCAGGACTAAGATAATATATATCTTCTTCTTCTTCTTCTTTCGGCTGCTCCTGTTAGGGGGTCGCCACAGCAGATCACCTGTTTCCATTTCTTCCTGTCCTCTGCATTTTGCTCTGTCACACCAACCGCCTGCATGTCCTCTCTCACCACATCCATAAACCTTATCTTAGGCCTTCCTTTTTTCCTGTTACCTGGCAGCTTCATCCTTAGCATCTTTTTCCCAATATACTGTGCATCCCTCCTCAGCACATGTCCAAACCAACGTAATCTTGCCTCGCTGGCTTTGTCTCCAAACCTTCCAACCTGGGCTGAACCTCTAATATATTTATTCCTAATCCTGTCCATCCTCGTCACTCCCAGTGCAAATCTTAACATCTTCAACTCTGCCATGTCAAGCTCTGACTCCTGCCTTTTTGTCAATGCCACTGTCTCCAACCCGTATAACATAGCTGGTCTCACTACCCTCTTGTAGACCTTCCCTTTCACTCTTACTGGTACTCGTCTGTCACAAATCACTCCTGACACTCATCTCCACCCAGTCCATCCTGCCTGTACTCTCTTCTTCACCTCTCTTCCACACTCACCATTACTCTGAACTGTTGATCCCAAGTACTTAAACTCATTCACCTTCGCCACCTCTACCCCCTGCATCCTCACCATTCCTCTGTCCTCCCTCTCATTCACACACATATATTCTGTCTTTAGTCCTGCTGACCTTCATTCCTTTTCTCTCTAGAGCATATCTCCACCTCTCCAGGGTCTCCTCCACCTGTTCCCTACTCTCACTACAGATCACAATGTCATCTGCAAACATCATAGTCCACAGGGACTCCTGTCTGATCTCGTCTGTCAACCTGTCCATCACCATTGCAAATAAGAAAGGGCTCAGAGCTGATCCTTGATGTAATCCCACCTCCACCTTAAACGCATCCGTCACTCCCGCCGCAGACCTCACCGCTGTCACACTACCCTCATACATATCCTGTACCACTCTTACATACTTCTCTGACACTCCCAACTTCCTCATACAATACCACAACTCCTCTCTAGGCACACTGTCATATGCTTTCTCTAAATCCACAAAGACACAATGCAACTCCTTCTGACCGTCTCTGTACTTCTCCATCAACACTCTCAGAGCAAACATCGCATCTGTAGTGCTCTTCCCTGGCATGAAACCATACTGCTGATCACTAATCATCACCTCCCTTCTTAACCTAGCTTCCACTACTCTTTCCCATAACTTCATGCTGTGACTGATCAGTTTAATCCCTCTGTAGTTACTACAGCTCTGCACATCACCCTTATTCTTAAAAATCGGTACCAAAACACTTTTTCTTCATTCCACAGGCATCCTCTCACTTTCCAAGATTTCATTAAACAGTCTAGTTAAAAACTCCACTGCCATTTCACCTAAACACCTCCATGCTTCCACAGGTATGTCATCTGGACCAACAGCCTTTCCGTTCTTCATCCTCTTCATAGCTATCCTTACTTCCTCCTTGCTAATCCACTGCACTTCATGACTCACTATCTGCACATCATCCAGCCTTCTCTCCCTCTCATTCTCTTCATTCATCAACCCCTCAAAGTACTCTTTCCATCTGCTCAACACACTCTCCTCGCTTGTGAGTACGTTTCCCTCATTATCCTTTATCACCCTTACCTGCTGCACATCTTTACTAGCTCGGTCCCTCTGTCTAGCCAATCGGTACAGGTCCTTTTCTCCCTCCTTAGTGTCCAATCTTTTATACAACTCTTCATACGCCTTATCCTTAGCCACCTTTCTCTTTGCCATGCGCCTCATCTCCTTATACTCTTGCCTACTTTCTTCATCTCTTTGACAATCCCACTTCTTCTTCGCCAACCTCTTTCTCTGTATACTCTCCTGTACTTCTTCATTCCACCACCAGGTCTCCTTGTCCTCCTTCCTCTTTCCAGATGTCACACCAAGCACCCTTCTAGCCATCTCTCTTACTAGCTCTGCTGTAGTTACCCAGCTATTCGGTAACTCTTCACTGCCACCCAGTGCCTGTCTTAACTCTTCCCTGAACATCTTCTCACAATTACCCTTTTTCAGTTTCCACCATTTGATCCTTGGTGCTGCCCTCACACTCATCCTCCTCTTCTTGATCACCAGTGTCATCCTACAAACCACCATCCTATGCTGCCTAACTACACTTTCCCCTGCCACCACTTTACAGTCTCCAATCTCCTTCAGACTGGCCCTCCTACATAAGATGTAATCCACCTGTGTGCATCTTCCTCCACTCTTGTATGTCACTCTATGCTCCTCCCTCTTGTTAAAATACGTATTCATCACAGCCATGTCCATCCTTTTCGCAAAATCCACTACCATCTGACCTGCATTCCTTTACTTAACACCATACCTACCCATCACTTCCTTATCCCCTCTGTTCCCTTCACCAACATGCCCATTGAAATCTGCTCCAATCACCGGTCTCACAACCTTGGGTACAGTCATCACCACGTCATCCAACTCACTCCAAAATTTTTCTTTCTTATCCATCGCACACCCAACGTGTGGAGCATATGCACTAACAACATTCATAATTACACCATCAATTTCCAGCTTCATAAACATCACTGTATCCGACACTCTTTTCACCTCCAAAACACTCTTAGCATACTGTTCCTTCAGGATAATGCCTACGCCATTTCTCCTCCCATCCACACCATGATAAAACAATTTGAAACCGCCTCCCGATACACCTAGCCTTGCTCCCCTTCCATCTGTTCTCGTACACACAATATACCAACCGTCCCTCGGTTCATCATATCAGCTAGCTCCCTCCCTATACCAGTCATACTGCCAACATTCAAAGTTCCGACCCTCACTATCACAGTCCTAGCCTTTACCTGCCTTCAGGCATGCCTTCCGCCTCGTCTCCTCCTTCGGCCAACAGTAGCCCAATTTCCGCCAGCACCCTGTTGGCCAACAGTACTGGTGGCGGTCGTTGTTAACCTGGTGCTCGACCGATCCGGTATGAATTTCTGTACAGTTTTCTGCATATATGATGTGGCAAAATTTTACGCCGGATGCCCTTCCTGATGCAACCCTCCCCATTTATCCGGGCTTGGGACTGGCACAAAGAAATGCACTGGCTTGTGCATCCCCAGTGGCTAGGTTTTTATATATATATATATATATATATATATATATATGTATGTATGTGTGTGTGAATATATATATATATATATATATATGTGTGTGTGTGTGTGTGTGTGTTTGTGTGTGTGTGAATGGGAGGGAGGACAGAGGAATGGTGAGGATGCAGGGAGTAGAGGTGGTGAAGGTGGATGAGTTTAAATACTTGGGATCAACTGTACAGAGTAATGGTGAGTGTGGAAGAGAGGTGAAGGAGAGACTGCAGGCATGATGAAGTGGGTAGAGAAGAGTGTCAGGAGTGATTTGTGACAGACGGATACCAGTAAGAGTGAAAAAGAAGGCCTACAAGATGGTAGTGAGACCAGCTGTGTTATATGGGTTGGAGATGGTGGCACTGACGAAAAGACAGGAGTCAGAGCTGGAGTTGTCATAGTTAAAGATGTTAAGATTTGCATTTGGTGTGACGAGAATGGACAGGATTTAGAAGTGAGTATATTAGAGGGCCAGCTCAGGTCGGATGGCTTGGAGGTGAATACTGTTAACAACCTAAAGTTTGAGTAATTCAGGGTGACCTCAAAGTGAAAAGAAAATGTACCATTGTAATTCTGTTAAAAAAGTATATGAGCTAATCCTTCAAATGTGGATGAATGCAAAGTCTTCTACCTGCAGTTTATATATTCAGCACTAATACTTATCTCTGCTGACCTGGTAACCTCTTCCACTAGATATAGATAGTCTGCAATAGAAATTGGAGTAAAATATCTGCCTATTACTTCTAGATATAGTTCGCCTTTGGGGCGGATTAATTAGCACCACTGGTGAAAGCCCATACATATAATTTGTCTAACCTTAGGTATATCCGTATTGTTGATCTTACTCTGATCTGACATAGGAAAAAACTATACTTAAGCAAGACACTTACTGGCATCACTTGTGGATCAGAGACATACTCACTCTGCAGGTAATATTCACAAAATTCCAGGACCTTGTATAAACCCATTTATACCTCTCATAAACAGTGTAGCAGTAGATGTCCTTCCATTTCACTGTTGCATTATTCATTACAATAGGTATCCTGTGCCAAGGGTGGCCCAACGTCCAGCCAGTATACTAAAGCCTTTAGGTTGCTTTAAGGTACACCATACATCACTTGTATGCTGCTCTCATAACATAGGTCTTTAAAAGGTGATGTCCGAACGTACCATCCTGAGAACTACTTTGCCACCAGTCCAAATGGTCATTCCATTACTGATTCGCCAAAGCCATTGCAGATAAGTACCCCACTGTGGATTTTGTTATTTTATCTATCTTTGCATTTTTGTTGTTTGTGGGGTTTCATGTCATCCAAGAAGGGGTAGATGCCAGTGTGGATGACAGGTTCCACATAAGATCATTACGAGCAGTGCCTCTTTTGCATCTGCACTTCCCATGATCATACATCTTTTTCAATTTGTCAGGCCTTTGCTCCTAAGACCATCCATAGTAGTTTTTTTTCTTTGGCTTTATATCTGGAGAATCAACATCTTAAACTTCTAGCTAAAGACACAATGGAGGGAACTTCCCACGCAGAGAGGCAGCCATCCATGAAGAAGAAGGCCAAGAAATCTAGGCCGGATTCTTCTGTACAACCTCTGCCAGATGTCTATCCTGAGGCAAGTGAAAGCCCAGAGGTTCACCCGGCTTCATCACTGGGTTCTTCTGCCATGACCGTTATGGAGGCCGGCAGGATCCGATCTTAGACATGTCCATTGAAGCATTGCAGGCGGCCACATCGGACATTCAGGAGGAACTGCAGCTGATTATCTCCAAGAGCCATAGGGGTGTTCCTCAAATTTTGGTCAGAGAATAAGTCCCAATTACAATTATTGAGTACCGTCCAGGGTCGAGCCTTCTAAGTTTTATAAGGCAGACATCCCCTTAAAGAAAAAGCAGAAAACTAAGCATATTTCTCCAGCCCCTAAGAACCCACAGAGTGAATGGTAGCCCTTTACTCGGGGTTTGTTTAGTGTTTTGATGGCTTTAAAACCTCTTCATGGTGTTTCTGTTCCAGCCCCCACTTGGTCCTCTACTCTCCTTAATAGACACAGAGAACAGGATTCCTCTGAGGAGGAGGTGGATTCAGGTCAGGAATCCTTTGCTGACATCTCTCTCATTTTCCCTGTCCTTTAGATTATGGGTCTGACAAGAGGAATCTACTAGTCATGATACTCCTTTTGAGGAGTTTTCTTTTGAGAACACAATCTCTAGAATGATGTTTTTTTTAAATGGGATTGTGCTCATGTTTCTGAGGTACAAAAGGACATGAACTGATGATATGAGCTCCTGCAGATGGATTCTTCCAGATCTTCTGCTGTCCCTCCTGTTTTGGCTGCTTTGTTGCATACCTTTTCTAATGCTTCTAAGGCTCCTGAATCTCAGCCCCCTGCCCTCAAAAAACGTGATAGGTTTTGTAGGGGTCTATATCAGAAGACCAAATGGAAAAAATATCGAACGGCAAAACAGCAAAAAGACCGCTGCACCCCCCACCCCCACCCCCCCTGATAAATATATATACCAACTTCAAGATCGCACTACAGTGAGGAAAGGGCAAATATTCCAATCTTCACTGTTGCGCGATCTGGCAAACAGCACTTCGAGGTCCGTTTTTTTCGCTGTTTTGCCATTCAGTATGTTTTCCATTTGGTCTTCTGATATAGACCTGTTTTATAGGGTGCCTGAAGACTGTACATTTTTGTACAAGTGCACTTCTGCTGCCCCTCAGTGGTTTCCTTGACTTCTGACAAGCCATCTCATTTGCTTCCTTCTCGTAAGTTACTGGCCTCTGATAAAGATAGCAGAACCGTGGAAAGTTTAGTTACAAAGGTTTATAACTCTGCTACCTTAGCTTTTAAGGCTGTCGATTATCAGACCCATGTGTCGAGGTACTTGTTGGCTGTTCTTTCTCAGGTCTGTCAGGTGATTACTTATCTTCCAGGGAAAACTTCTGTTGTTTCCCCGTTAGGGACTTTCTCCCAGGTGGCTCATCATTCCATCAAGTGTAGTTATGATGCAGTAGATGCTTCCTCTAGAGCTGCTGCTTTTGGATCTCTGATGAGGAAGTATTCTTGGTTTTGTCTTCAACCTTTGCCTGATGTTATTAAGGCTAAGTTGATGGATGCTTCTCTAAATAAACACTTGTTTGGTGAAGCTGCTGCTCCTTTGTTTGTCTCTACAGGATAAGGGCAAGGTTTTGCAGGAAATTAAATATGTGTTTGTTTCTCCTGCATCTACATTTATTTACTTATTTGTATTTATTTATTTGACATTTGGTAACCAGATTTGTCCAGCTGGGCTTTTGGCCCGTTTTCAGTGGAGACCTAAGGAGAAAAGCTCTAATACGGACAGTCAGTCTATTTTACATTCAAAGATTCGAACATTTGAGTCAATCATTTACATCTGCGAACTCAAAAAGACAGTTGCGTATAAAAGAATGATAAAATTTGATTATACAACAAATACTAGAAGGACATGAGAAGAAAAATACTAACACATGACCAAGTACATTAAAAATATTTACATGTTTACATCTAGTTTTTCAACAATCAGTATATGTGATAACTGAATGCTAAGAACCTGTAGATTAGAGGGCTACGTAGTAGTAAGAAGGAGATGAAAGGATAGGGTGGGGCTTGACACGGGCAGATTTTGGAGTTGAGTAAATGAAGTTTGAGTTTTTCCTTAAAGTGGGATTAGTGAATAATGGCACAAATGTCTCTAGGAAGTTTGTTCCAGGCTTGAGCAGTGGAGTGCTTGTACAAGAGTTTGCCTACAACTTTTTTGGGTTGGTAGATGTGAGTAATTTGTTGAATGTTCTTTAGTGTTATATCACACTGTTAAACTGTTTATGCTGTTTTTTACTGATATGCGGCTCGATATACAGTTACAAATGCTGACATTAACAAAGCGTTGTGTACTCTGTTTTGATGTTACCTTTTCATACATACTGTTTGTAGTGAATGTTCTATGATGCTACACTTATTCTGATGCTTGCAGTGAATATTCTTTGATGTAACCCAAATCTGCCATACTGATTCGCTGCTTATACTAGGTTGTGGCTTTTGCTGTTGTTGTAAACCCAGACACTAATAGGTTCATAGGTTCATAGGTTCATACTAGGCTATCTGCCCGAGGGCATTTATAAGCCTAGCCCATTGTTTTGTGGCTTACGCCACCCCTTTAGTATGGGGAACTATACCCATTATTTTGCTGTGCCTCTGTCGAGCAGTGACACTGAGGTAATTCCTGGGGTATATCTGCGATCTCCCATCCATTGGTCAAGATTTCTCTTGAACAAGGCCAGCGAGGTGCTCTGCCTCACATGTACCGGGATTTTGTTCCACAGCATAGGGAGTCTTTGGGTGATGAATCTATCCCTCCAGCACGTCCTATTAATAGCCGTGTCGAGGTTTAAGTCTCCGCCCTTGTGGCTCTGATGGATCTAGATTTTTGAGGTGAAGCATATTCATCAAATCTGGGTTTGACATGGCCTTGTATGTTAGGCAAAGGTCACCTCTGAGCAAGCGATGGCGACTGAATAGAGCTGGAGTTCTTTCAGTCGGGCAGCATAGGACAGATTTTGAGACCCTTTATCCTTTTGGTGAGGAACTTTTGTGGCCTCTCCAGCTGCTGCAAGTGTCGGGTCAGATACATTCCGAATGGGGCATTGTACTCAATCATTGGTCTGATGAGTGATGAGTAAAGGGAGACTATGACCTCCCTTGATCTAGATGAGAATCCCTTCATGATAAGGTGGGCAATGTAGAAGGACTTCCTAACTACTTTAGCTACATGGGTGTCGAATGACAGACTACTATCAACCTGGGTCCCCAGGTCCCTGATAACTTCTTCTGTGCTCAGTGGATTGCCACCTATTTGGTAGCTAGGGGTAACCTTGTTTTTCCCGAAGGTATGACTATGCATTTTTGGCATTTAACTTTAGGCGTGGCTCTGGCACCAGTTATCCGTTTCTGTGAGACTCTTCTGAAGGATATCTGTGTCAGATGTGTTTTCTACTATGGCCCAGTTTGCAGTCATCTGCAAACTTTGCCAGCCATAACCCTCCTGTGTTTGCTTGTACTTGGAAAAGTAGATGCCAAACAAGAGTGGGCCCAGGACTGAGCCCTGTGGGACACCACTTGTGACAGGCTTTGAGTCTGACATGGCGCCAGCAACTCTGACCCTGTGGGTTCTGTCACTCAGCCAGTTTGCAACCCATCTTGTGATGTATGGGTTAACATTTAAGCTGATGAGTTTTTCAATGATACCCGAGTGGGGTATTGTATCGAAGGCCTTAGCCAGATCGAGGTAGGCTGTATGGACTGCCTTTCCCTCATCAATGGCTTTGGTGACTGTTTGAAAAAGTCAACCAAGTTTAAAAGGCATGATCTGCCTTTGACAAAGCCAAACTGGGTTGGATCCAAAGTCTGCAAATTCCCTATGTCTTTATTTATGAGGTCCATTATGATCCTCTCCATGGCTTTGCAGATAAGGCTTGTCAAGCTAATGGGCGGTAATTTCCAGGGTCTGTGGAGGCACCGCCTTTGTGAAGTGGGACCACAGTTGCAGTGCACCACTCCTGGAGTGCGTATCCAGAGGTAAGACTTTGATTAAACAGCTGTCCTAGCTGTGGGTTTAATTCCTCATTGAGTTCATGGAGCACACAGCCGGGGACACCATCGGGTCCCATGGATGCTGTGTTTTTTGCTTTGTTGAGAGAAGTTCTCACTTGGTCGCTGGTGTTGTTTGGGTGGCTGCACTCATTGGGTATAGATATCTCTCCTTTTGGGGGAGGGAGATGTTTGCACTGAACCTGTCAGCCAGTATGTTGGCAATGTCTGTAGGATCAGTAATCTTCACATCATTTTGAACTAGTTCTGAGCATATCTGGGAGTTTCCTCCTAGGTTTCTAACATAGCTAAAGAAGGCCTTATGATTGTCTTTTGAGTCTTTAGCTATTTTTCTCTCGAAATTTGCTTTGGATGATTTTATGAGAGCTCTTAGTTTTTTACTTATAGTGATCAAGGGTGTCTTACCTTTTAAGGATTTTGCTCTATCTTGTAGTAGCTTCCTCCTTTTGTTGTAGAGTTTGTTTATGGCTGGGGTCCACCAGACTGGACGCTTGCCTTTGGTACAAAGAGTCTTTGTTTTGCTTGGGATTGCCTTATCCATGCAGTCCTGCAGGTGCTGGTAGAAGGCGTTTGTAAGTGATTCAGCGGCTTGAGTATTGTTTTCCGCCGGCTCGGGGGCCTGAAATGAGACCACACTAGTCTTTAGAAGTGTGAAGTCGGCTTTTGAGAAGTTCTTTACTGTGGTCTTTTTTATTTCAGGTGGGGGTGGGATGAGGACCTCCAGCGAGATTAGTTTGTGATCTGATCTCACCAGTGAGGGGTATACTTCCGGTGTTGAACATTGTGCTCCCATGTTCGTGATGATGAGATCAAGTATGTTATCTCCTCTTGTGGGGATGGTGACTAGTTGTTCCATGGCATTTGAGTTTATGAATTCCAGGAACTTTTGGGCTAGGGTGTTTGGGCTTGAGTAGTGTTCCCAGTCTATATTAGGGTAATTGAAGTCACCTAGTATGATGGTGTTTGGTGATACATTTATCCCTCTAGTGTTTTCAGGAAGGCCATGTGAGTTTCCTGAGTTTGTGAGGGTGGCCTGTAACATGCTACAATTTGCAGAGCAGTCTTGCCTATGGTTAATTGCACCTGGATGGTCTCCGATGCATCGTGCGTTGCCACCAGTCTTGAGGTGTGGGTGTCCTTGATGAATATGGATACCCCCTCCTTTCTTGGTATTGTCCGGATTTTGGGGCGGGCATGATATGAGGTAAAACCTGATAGCGCTGGGGTGCTCTCAGGAGCCTTGAACCAGGTTTCTGTCACAGCACAGACATCGATGTTCTCCATACTGAGAAGGGCCTCGAGTGCGTGCATTTTGAGATTTAGACTTCTGGCATTGAGCAGCATTACCCTTAGTTTTTTCCTTTTTGTGTTCTAGGGTGGTAGGTTTAGAATTTGAGCCTTGCCTAAAAAGGCACTATGGGGTGGCAAGAGCCTTTGCCAATATCCGGAATCCCAGGGTGACAGGTGCAAGCCGTCCCTTGAAACAGCGTGGCTTGTCCAGCATGTCATCCCAGGCAGACAGATACTGGATCCCCTTTGAATGACACCAGTGTTTAAGCCAATTGTTAAAGCTGATCATCTTATCTCTGTATTGTGGCATCATTCTTGGTGAAGGTAGGATACTGCTCAAGGTCAGGGTCATACCTGCCTGGGCTACATAATCAGAGAGCTCCTCAATGTCTCTTTTCATGTAGTCCAAGGAGGTGCGTCTCAGGTCGTTTACACCAGCGTGGACAATGACTGAGTCATATTTGTACCTGCTGTTGAGAGACCTGAGTGCTTGCGTTATGTGGCGGATTCTAGCGCCCGACAGGCAGCTTACTGTGACCTTCTCCTTACTCAGTCTGGTGAGCGGGACATCAGTGTGTCTGACTATGGAGTCACCAATGACTAGTGTGTCTGGCATTGTGTTTGGCCTTAAGGGCTGTGACTGTTTGACACTCTGACTGTGAGGTCTATGTGTTGCGGGTGTTGTGTTCTGAGGTGGTGGTTGTTTGGGTGTCTGCTTTGGTGGCCTCTGCTGTTTTGGTAGATTTTTGATCAGAGCCTCCGAGTATGTCTTTGTGTGTTTATGTGTATGATTTGAGGTTGTAATAGTACCATGTGAGACTGGGTCTATAGTGTGTGTGGTAACCTTCTCCTCCTGACTGGTCTTGCCAGTCCTATGTTGAGAGAGCTCAGCCTCCAGTTTGGCCGTATAGTTGCATCTCTCGCATGTATTTGTGTTTTGTGGGAGGAGGAAAGGGTTGTCTGTGTACATGAGGCAATTGAAACATTGCCTCAATATTCCCAGGTTCACCAGCTGAGCAGGAGAGGACACTAGCAACTGATCCCTCGACATGCTAGAAGGGTAGACGAAAAACTTTAAAAAGATTCGGGGCGTGGGTGACCGAGAAATGGGGGTTGCCTTTTGGGGTACTATCTATGACAAGAGTGCCGTATCAAGGTAATAAGTACTGTAGGAGCAAGTGCTAGGTTTAATAGATAGAGAATAGTCTACTTGGAGTCAAGTAGAGTTGATCTTTTAGTTATAGGATACGCTGATTTGATCAGTAGTATAGTTCGAGGAAGGTAGTTTTAAGGGAAAATTTGAAGAGTGGACTTTAGGTAGCCGAATAGTTTAAACCTGCTTAACCGGCACTGCCCTAGTGTGCAACAGTGGCAGCTCGCTAAATCGCTCTAGCAGCGTTTAGCGTTTTATACCAGGGGCTGGAAAAGCTAGAAACTGGCCCAAAAGCGACCAATAAACTACTAGTTACTGGCTGAAACCTCACAAAACTGGACAAAAGGCAGCTCAATGCTTCCCACTCCCACTGGTAAGCAAGGTAGCTTCCTTCCCCAAATAAGGCAAGGAAACAGTACACAGGAACTACAACCAAAGCCCAGGAATCAGCAACTCTGAAACTGGACTAAACTAGTAAAGCAGGAAAGCAAGGTAGCTTCCCTTCCCCAAATAAGGCAAGGAAACAGTACACAGGAACTACAACCAAAGCCCAGGAATCAGCAACTCTGAAACTGGACTAAACTAGTAAAGCAGGAAAAACAAGAGATATTTTTTCTTTTTTTTCTTTTTTCTAAAACAGGCAGAAACAGGTACAGCAAACACTTATAAATGCTATGAATCAGCTACTACAGCTTACACAGAAGAATTTGCTACAAATACAGTCAAATAGTAACAAACAAGGATTCCAAGTGCAATATTAAGTTAAATGCAGTAAAAACAGCTTCAATGTAACAGAAAGGCAGGCGAAATACAGTTGCTAGGTATTCAGATGTGGAAAGCAACAAAAATATACTTAGTATCAAGAAAAGTCGCTTATTCAGCTCTCTGCAGCCTGGATTACTCTGCTGGCCACGTGGAGTCTGTGCTGAGTAGGTACAAGCTGAAAGTTTTATACCAGGGGGCTGGAAAAAGCTAGAAACTGGCCCAAAGCGACCAATAAACTACTAGTTACTGGCTGAAACCTCACAAAACTGGACAAAAGGCAGCTCAATGCTTCCCACTCCCACTGGTAAGCAAGGTAGCTTCCCTTCCCCCAAATAAGGCAAGGAAACAGTACACAGAAACTACAACCAAAGCCCAGGAATCAGCAACTCTGAAACTGGACTAAACTAGTAAAGCAGGAAAGCAAGGTAGCTTCCCTTCCCCCAAATAAGGCAATAACTCGTTGTGAAGCGTAGGCTGTATGTAGAGCCTTGTCTGATTGTAGAAAAGTTTTTTTTTACTTCCCTTATAAACTGCTTCTCGTGTTTACACTCATTTAGCGGGCTGAGCCCTTTCCATAAACTCTGTACCTCAATAGCGTTGTCCACGTGCAACTCATCCTGCATTCCCATTACTGTAGGTCTGTCCCTTACTTAGATGCCCTGTTATCGAGTGCTTTATGTAACAGGATTATATCAGTACCTTTTGTACAAATAATATCTACTGCCACAGTGTTTATATTTTCACAATAATTATAGCCTGTAGCATCCTGCACATAGTCGCTTAGATTCAAACAGTCGCTGTACTCAGTGTTGAGCTGGAATTAAAGCTTTACAGCTTCCTGAATTCCTTAATCTGATCAAATTCAATCAGCGTGCTATCCAGGAAAATGTGCCGCTACCCATATTAGGATGCCATTTACTCTCCATACCTAACCACTCATTGATATGTGATGCTTGCCTGGTTGTATCAAACGGCCCCTGAGCCTGCTACTGTAACCCTCCATTTCATATGCGGAACTCTCCTTAACCATTATTAGTCACCACTTCTTAATCAGAAATACCCATCTCTTGCTGATATCAACGCTTCTTTCCTTACTAATCATAGTGAAACTGAATTTAATCAATTTCCCGTGTGCAGAACCTACTTATTTATTCTATATTTTGTACCTCGCTCCATATCACATTGCCCTCTACTTTCCTAGCTGTATGAACTTGGGTACAGGGACTTCTTTGCGATGTGTTCAGCTGTCTAAACGACGTGCATAGAGGACTGTATCAAACGGCTCTCTTACAGCTGAAATATCAAACAGTATCCGTACCCTCTCTAAGTCCTGCATTGTATTAACCCTATACTATTGTGACTTATAAGGAATAATTGAAACTAATAATTATTATTGATACATGAAATAGCATTGTTTGTTAACTAAGGGATTATCTTCTTTTGTTATTATTATAGCTCCTTTTATCTGCACTCGGTTTACTGTTCAAGTTATGTATTGCCATGCATTTATAGCAGTATCTGATACTAAATGAGTAATAGAGGTTTAATAACGCTACAAAGTATTGTTGTTTACTGTAATTATACTTGCAACTGTGTTTGTGAAACATCTATACCTGCTTTCTATTTTTGGTATTTTCTGCCTTACTACCTTCTCTCTCTCTCTCTCTCTATATATATATATATATAGATATATATATATATATATATATACATATATATATATATATATATATATATATATATATATATATATATATATATTACCAGAACAGGGCAGGGAAAGTATGTATTGACACTGATCCAAATAAACTGTTAATAAACGAATGTTAAGACTTTGCAAGGATAAACAAGCCTCTCAGGCAGGTTAGCCAGCAGCCAAACCCTCTCCTCAGCTTCTCTCTCCTTTCTTATATTTAATCTAAACTGCCTCTTACCCCCCTTCCTACACTATCTGATTCATCCTTACTTCCCATTAGACTACCAAATCTAATGGGGGATCTCTCCATTGCTACATAGCGACTGGCCACTAGGAGCCTTCTTAATCACAGCTTTATCATTGTATTTCCTACCGAATTTCTAAATCCCTACCTTCTTGACCCTGTTCCTAGTTTTTCCTTCACTCTGTTCCCAGTATCCTCGGACTCACTTATACACCATCTCTCCTTTGTACCAAGGCATCCTTAAGAAGTTTCCTCTCCTCTAACATCCTGACCTTCTTTCTACTTACCTCTGAACTTGCGTCTACATTCTCCCGCTTTCAGACTTACCTGCTGGACTCTGATACTTCACTGATTGTCTTCCTCCTCACTCTGCTCTGCTCTCTTGTCTCTACCCGCTCCGTTCGCCCTTCGGGCTCACTCCGCTCCCCTACCCTGCCCCCAATTCCCAACCGCCCCCAATACTCCTACATTTATACCTGTAGAAGTCACACCCCCACTCTATCCACTCCAATCAGACAAATATGTTTATGAACTCACCCAACCCTTTTTGAAATCACATCATACCCACTAATTAACTAACTTACCTCCTCTATCACATAAAGTCTTACTACTACTCCTCATCTGTTCTTACAATCTACCTCTCATCCTCTCTCTCACCTCCTCAATCATTATAATGCATACATCATTTATCCCCTCACAACTTCACCTACTCATCTGTGTATCACTTCTACCTCCTCTAGCAACTACTTATCTCCTAACCTCCTATGAACAACCACTTTACTCTACCCTTGCCTTTCCCTCCATACACACCTTTACACCTACATCACCTTTCTCTTCAACCTTCTTAAATCTCACTTTTAAACCCAATTACCTACTAGCCAAATACCACAGACTAGCTCACTTTAAGATAAACAAGCCAAAATCTAGAAAATTAATTGACTGTACTTGTAAACCTCTACATCCTAAATATTTCACACTCCTCCATTCACTAGTGGATGGGGACATTCATCCCAACCCTGGCCCACACCATATCCATACCAAAAGCAACAAAAAAACAGAGAAAGCTACTTCTCTATCACCTACCAAACCCACCAACTCACTCTCCATAGCTCATCTCAATATACGTAGCATTTGTAATAAAATTACTCATGTCCATGCCCTCCTCGAAGTCCACCAATATGACATCTTATGCCTACCTGAAACATGGCTAAAACCTACCATTAAAGACAATGAAATCACCCCACCCGGGTATAATATCATTAGACTTGACCACTCAGTGAAAAAGGGAGGAGGAGTAGCAATTCTCCATAAAGCACAACTACAAATCAGTACTATAAATCTGAACCTACCCCTAGAAAATAGTGCTGAAGTAATTTGCTCCAAACTTCAAGTCAACACAAATAAAGCCATAAATGTCATTTGTGTATATCTTCCTCCAGGAAATAACATTAATACTCTAGAAAGCATCCTAAGTTGGCTCTTCACTAACCTCCCTCAAGAAACATTAGTCCTAGGCGACATAAACATTGATTGGAATTCCTGTAATAGTACAAACCCCCACCTCCCATATAAACCTATATGGCTTTACACAACTTATTAATGGCCCTACCAGAACTAATAAAATCAGTAACAGTGAGACCACCTTAGACTGGATTCTTACTAATACTCCCCAACAAACCTACCAATCAGGTACCCTTCCAGACGATCTAAGTGATCATTCACTAACTTATGTTATTAGACATAAAACCAACCTAATTTTTCCTACCACCAAAAGAACATTCCGTTCAAAAAAGCAATTCAACTCTGAACTTTTTAAACAGAACTAAAACAATGTAATTGGTCTCCACTAAAATATCTTCCTTTTAATGAAGCAGTAGAATACTTAAATTCCACATTCTTATCCATCCTAGACCTTCATGCCCCAAATCGCACTGTCAGAATCAAAGCTAAATCAGCACCCTGGCTGACCAACAATACAAGGCAAAAAATCATTCTCAGAAACAAATCCTGGGCAAAATGGCGTACCACTAAGAATCTAACTAGCCACCAAAACTTCAGAGAACTTAGAAACAGTACAAAAAAAGCGATCCTGTCTGACAAAAAGAACTATTACCTTCAATTACAACAAGCCTCCAACAAGGAACCTAAAAAATTCTGGACCAGCATTAACAATCTTCTATCCCCAGGCCAATCTATCACACCCAACCCTCAAGGCTCTAACCCAGAGACTCCCACACATACAGCTAATGCCTTTAATTCTTTCTTCACTAATACTATCCAAACTCTTGCTAGTCACCTATCTCCTGACACCTCTAAGCTACTTTCACCGACTGCAAATCCACCTCCCTCCCTTCACTTACAACCAGTTTCTACCTCCTTTATCTCATCACTGCTCCAAAAACTAAAACCTACTACCCCCTACACAGACAAACTTCATGTAGAGTTCCTGCAAATACGTGCTAAAGCCATTGCCTATCCCGTGTCTATTTTGATAAATAGATCTATAAATGAAGGAATTTTCCCTTCTATCTGGAAGATATCTCATATCATCCCACTACACAAAGGGGGGAACTCTAATGACTTCTCTAACTTTCGCCCCATAGCACTACTATCATTTATTGCTAAAATCATGGAAAAATGTATCCATAAACAATTACTTACCCACCTTCTCCTCAACAACCTACTTGCTAATTGTCAACATGGATTCAGACCTTCCCACAGTACCACCACTGCATTACTCTCTTTCACAAACTCCATCAACTATAACCGCAAAAAAAATAATCTATCATCTGCAGTCTTCATTGACTTATCTAAAGCTTTCGACATGGTTAATCACAAACTTCTTCTTCACATACTGAATTTTCTCTCACTTGACCCTCCTTCCATAACTTGGTTTACATCTTACCTAGAAAACAGTCAGTAGGCAGTACTCTGGAAAAATTCACTCTCTGATCTCCTTCCTATCTCTTTAGGAGTGCCACAAGGCTCTATCTTAGGCCCACTTCTATTTTTTATCTTTATTAATGACCTGCAATCAGCTATCCCAAACACTACCTGCATTCGATATGCAGATGATTCTACTATAATCTGCACAGCTACCTCACAAACTGAACTCCAGTCTCTTACCCAAAATGCTTTTAACACTGTAGAACAATGGTTTTCACACCGTTGCCTGCTCCTTAACCCCAAGAAAACCAAACTGCTACTCTTCTCACCTACCCGAAAGTCAACCCCACTAAACTTCACTCTCACTTCCACTGACGGTACTCTTATTTCTCCTGACCCAACTACTAAATTATTAGGAATAACAATAGACAACAATCTCAACGTTGACTCTCACATCAACAATACAATAAAATTAGTGAATAAAAAAATAGGATCCCTATACAGAATCAAACCTTTCCTTACACCTGAAGCAAGAACCACCATAGCCAGAACTCACCTAGTCTCTACTCTTCTCTATGCTTCCCCCATATACAGTAATCTCTCCAATAGCAACCTCAAGAAACTAGCAACATCTTACCACAATATTACTAGATTTGCTACAGGATTCCCTTTTAGAACCCATCACTGCCTGAATCTAAGACAACTAGGGTGGCTTGAACTTCCTAACCAGCTTGAACTTCAACAGCTCACAATAGCTCACAAGATCCTATACCAACCCACCAAAACACCAATACTGTCTAGCCTTATTACACCATATAACAAACTGAAACATCTACGCTCTTCAAACAAACTACTGATTAATATTGCTAAACCCAATAACTCTGCAGGAGACTGCCTCTTCTCCAACTCTGTTGGAAAAATATGTTACAAACTACCCTCTGATATCATATCTCTGACCTCTCTCCCAATTTTTAAAAGGCAACTGAAAATATATCTCAATAAACACTGGCTATGCTCCTGCACTAACCCAGACTAACTCTGCTTCTTCTTCTCTTTTTCCATAATTTTTCCCTGTATCCTTGTTAACTTTCCCTTTACATAACATTTATGTATATATATTTTTTCACATATATATTGTCTGACTACTGTAATTCACATCATGTGAAAAAAATATATATTTTATTACCTATTTTGGTTTGCTGCCATCATAATATCTGTTATAACCTGTATTGTCTATTTCTGTTTAAACTTGTAATAACTAGTGGAGCTTTTCTCCCGGGCCTCTACTGAAAATGGACATATATCCAGCTAGACTAGCCCGGTCAACAAATGTAAAATAAAATAAATAAATAAATAAAAATTGTTGAGAGGTACGGAAGGTTCGAGTAGGGGTATATATAGAAATCAGGGAAGAGAGAGCAGAACAAGATGAAGGTTTATAAAGAATGGAGTGTAGCATTTGTAGTTGTGATAGAAGTAATAGGTGAGGGAGTTTGAGCCAGTGAAGAGTATTTAGAGCAAAACAGTGATGTGAGTGGTATGGGGAGTTAGTGATAAATCTGGCTATCTTGCGGTGTGTTTGTTGGGGTTTGTTTAGGGTGGTGGTTTGAGTACTGGTGAGCACTGGGGTAGCATAAAGAATGGAGGGGAGAAGAAGAGCTCGTGCAAGGGAGAGTCTGGCATTTGCAGTTAGGAATTCTTTTATTGCGATACAATAGACCAGGTTTCTGATGTCTTTTTTTATACGTTGAAGTATATGTAAGTTGAATTTTAAGTTCATCATCTATGATGACACCCAGGAGTTTAGAGTGAGGTTCTGGTTTGACAATAGTGTTATTCGAGGAGGCGACACTAAAGGTAGTTTTATGGTGGTAGAGAGATCGGGGAAGGAATAGTAATAGTTTGGTCTTTTTGGGGTTAAGTATGAGTAGACTGGACAGCCATTGCTCTGTGGAAAGGAAGACATTTTGGGTGAGAGTATGGAGTTCAGATATGAAGATAAGGGTAGAGTCGTCTGCATATTGGATGACAGAGGAATTTTTGCAAGAAGTATAGAGATCATTAGTAAATACAGTGAAAAGCAGGGGACCCGGGATGGGACAGATATGAATGGAGAAGAAGAGGAAAGTCATTTAACAGATTGCTTTCTGCAGGATAAGTAACTAGAGAACCAGGCAAGAGGGGAAGGGAATATGTTAAAGTTAGCAAGTTTAGAAAGCAGTAAGGGATGGGAGACAGGTTCAAAGGCTTTGGAGAGGTCTAGGAAGAGACAAGATATGTTTGTTATTGTCAAGGGCCACGGCATTGGTATGAGTGAAGGATAATAGGGCAGTAGCACTGTGATTGGGGTGGAAACCATGCTGGGTGGGAGTAAGAAGATTAAACTGTAGGAGGTACTTGAGTATTTGTGTGTGTGTATGCATTTTTCGAGGATTTTAGAAAGGGGGGATAGGATAGCTATGGGTCGATAATTACATGGGTCTGTAGAGTTGCCAACTTTATGTAGGGGAATTGTGTAGAAGGATTTCCATAGGATAGGGACAATAGATTCCAGTATTGATCTATTGATAGGTAAAGATACTGGATAGGCAATGGAGTCAGCAGCCAGTTTGAGGAAGGTGGGGGGGGGGTATTATCAGTTGAAGGGGAGCATGGTTTGAGCTTTGTAGGTTGGGTACTAGGCTATCGGCCCTAGAGCCTATACAAACCTAGCCATAACAATTCTCTGGCTATTTCTTCCCACAGTATTTACTTCCCAGGACCCCTGTCTAGCAGGGCAACTGACATGATCCCCGGGGTGAATTTCCTATCTCCCATCCAATCATCACGGTTCCTTTTGAAGAGGGCCAAAGAGGTGCTCTGCTTGACATGTGTGGACAATCTATTCCAGAGTCTGGGGAGTCTCTGGGTCAGGAACCTATCCCTCCAGCATGTTTTGTTCATTGTGATGACAAGGTTTAGATCCTTGGAGCTTGTCTCTCTGAAGGATTGGGATTTCTTTAAGTGTAGCATGTCAAACAGCTCTGGGATGACATGGCCTTGTATGTTAAGCAGAGATTGCCTCTGAGTAGACAATATGCGACAGATCATAGGTGGAGTTTTTAGACGGTCAGCATAGGGCATCTGCTTTAGGCGTGTGATTCTTTTAGTGAGGTATTTCTTCGGCCTTTCCAGTTGTTGCAGATGTCTTGAGAGGTGCATACCAAATGGGATGTTGTATTCTATAATGGGTCTAATGAGGGATGAGTACAGTGGGACAATGACCTCCTTTTTTCTGGATGAAAAGCCCTTAGTGATGAGGTGTGCCACATAGAAGGATTTCCTGACTGTTGTGGCAATGTGGTTATCGAAGGTGAGACCACTGTCCACCTGTGTCCCTAAGTCTTGTATCACACTTTCGGTGTTTAGTGTA
The DNA here is from genome assembly GCF_019279795.1 of Protopterus annectens. Classification (NCBI taxonomy): domain Eukaryota; kingdom Metazoa; phylum Chordata; order Ceratodontiformes; family Protopteridae; genus Protopterus; species Protopterus annectens. The sequence continues at coordinate 1,080,851,207 of NC_056733.1, forward strand.
CTGCCACCTATGTGGTAATTCACGGGTACATGTTTTTTCCCAAAGGGGATAACTATACATTTCTTGGCATTGAGCTTGAGCCCAAGGCTCTGGCACCAAGCATCTGTTTCTGTAAGGCCCTTTTGTAGAATATCCACATCATTTGGAGATTCAATAATAGCTCCCAGTTTGCAGTCATCTGCGAACTTTGTTAGCCAGAGTCCCTTAGTGTTGGCCTGTACTTTAGAGAAGTAGATGCCAAACAAGAGCGGTCCCAGAATTGAACCCTGAGGTACTCCACTTGTCACTTGTCTGGAGCTGGATTTGGAGTCGGCTACTTTTACAGTATGGGTTCTGTCAGTAAGTCAGTTGGCAACCCATCGAGTGACGTAGGGATTAATGCCCAGCTTAGTAAGTTTATCTATGATTCCAGAGTGGAGGATGGTGTCGAAGGCCTTGGCGAGGTCCAGATAGGCTGTGTGGGCCACCTTACCCTTGTCCACGGCTCTGCAGACTGATTCGAGGAAGTCAGTCAGGTTCAGAAGACAAGATCGGCCCTTCATGAGCCCAAACTGCATGGGGTCCGGTGTTTGAAGGTTGCCATTGTCTTTGTTTATAAGTTCCATGATAATACGTTCCATGGCCCTGCAGATCAGACTCGTCAGACTGATGGGGCAGTAGTTCCTGGGATCCAAGGTGGATCCCCCCTTGTGGAGTGGGATAACTGTAGCTGTGCACCACTCAGTGGGCACAAAGCCTGAGGTGAGGCTATGATTAAACATGACACTTAGGTGAGGTGCCAGTTCATTTTGTAGTTCTTGTAGTACACAGCCTGGGATGTCGTCTGTTCCTATGGATGCTGTATTCTTAGCTTTGGAGAGTGCATTTTTTTACTGTGTGGCCGTTATTATCAGAATTTGGCAAGCTTTCGGTATTGAGATGGGCCCTTTAGGGGGTGAGAGGGGGGAGAAGTTTGCAATGAATCGATCTGCCAGGATATTGGTAATATTCTTGGGATCAGTATATTTAATGCTATTCTGTTGTAGCTCAGAGCAGATCTGAGCATTGCCATTTAGATTCTTGACATAGCTATAGAATGCCTTGTGGTTGTCTTTGGAATCTTTGGCAATTTTATTTTCGTAACTAGATTTGTAGGATTTTATGAGGGATCTCAGCTTCTTACTGATGCTGGTAAGGGAGTTTTTTGCATCCTGGAATTTTCCTCTTTTCTGCAACAGTTTCTTTCTTTTGTTGTAAAGTTTGTTTATGGCAAGGGACCACCAGATTGGCTTCCTTTTTTTGGAGGAGACCGTCTTGGTTCTATTAGGGATGGCACGATTCATGCACGAGAAGAAGAGATTTGATGTAGGATGTGGAAACTGGTTTTAAAGAGAGTAGATGTTTGTTAGGAGGGTTGGGGGGGGGGTGGTTGGAAAATAAGTGTTGCATTTGGAAGGAATGAGAGTTTGAATGGTGTCTATAAAGTGCTTATTTAGGAGTGTAGCAATTTCAAGAGGGGATGTATTTGGGTAAGGAGAGGGTTGGAGGGGTGGCCAGAGGAAAGAATTTTCTGGGGGTGGAGTTGCTGTAGAGTTGGGCTGAGTTATAGAAGCAGTTTTGTCAGTAAGGATTTGTTTCTGTGAGGTTTCTGAGTTGTCTGTAGTTATGAAGAAGAGGTAATTCCCTTGTTTTGATCCAGGCTTTCCATGTTCTATCTCTATTTGACATAAGGGACTTTATTTTCCAGAGAAATTACCCCAATAAGCCAGCCTTTGTTCGTAGGCAATTTCACCCACCCCCTAAAGGTAAAAAAAGGTGGGAACGGGCTCCTCCTGCTAAGGCTACTGTGCCCCAGAAGTCTTGTTTTCCTGATAAACCAGCTGCTGTCTGACTATCCTATTCTTCCCAGCACTTTCCTCTGTCTCTTTGCCTTTCCCTCTCTCTTTTCCTGTTTGATTAAAGATTACTCAGGACTCCTGGGTACTGTCCATTGTTCACCAGGGATATTTCATGGTCTGCAAATCTCGTCTCCCTTTTAGGGAAATTTCTCAGCCCCCTCAGGAACAGCTGTTGTCCTTTCCAGGGATGCTTCAAGATCTCTTGACTCAGGGTACTATTCAAGAGATTTCAGTGTCCCAGAAGGGTAGGAGGGTTTACTCCAGAATGTTTCTAGTGCCCAGGAAAGGGGGTACTTGGAGTCCAATTCTAGATCTTTCTCATCATAACACTTTTCTGAAGGTTCCCTCTTTTTGAATGTTGTCCCTTCAGACTATGTTCCCTCTTTTGCTTCCTCGGGCTTATATGGTGTCTTTGGACCTGAAGGATGCTTACTCCATATACCGATTCTTCCCCCTTTCAGAAAACTTTTAAATTTTTCAGTTGCTTCCTGGCATTTTCAGTTCTCTGCTTTGCCCTTTGGCCTTTCTGCTGCCCCAGTGGTATTTACCAAATGCCTCGCTACTGTGATTGCTTTTTGCAGGTTACAGGAGATCCAAGTCTTTCCCTGCTTGGACGACGACCTGTTTCAGCACCTTCTCCAGAGACCATATTACAAAATCTCCATTTTGCCAATTTCCCTTCTGCAAAGCCTGGGGTCAGTATACATTTCAAAAAGTCCTTTCTGCCTCCTTCTCAGGATCGCATTCACCATTCCTATGCTCCCTTTGGCCAAACTCCACATGAGAAAGTTTCAGTGGTTTCTGAAGTCATTTTGCCTTCATCATGCTCATTCTCTTGAATTTGTAGTTCCTCTTCTACTTTGTCTCATAAAGTAACTTTAGTGGTGGACCCAGCAGTTGACTCTGTCTAGGGCTCTCTTTTCATCCACCTCTTCCCTTTCAAGAGCTATTCATAGATGCTTTAGGCATGGGATGGGGAGCAGCATTTGGCTCCTTAAAGGTGCAGAGAGTATGGTCGCCTCATCAACAGAAAAAAACACATCAGTGTCAAAGAGATGAGAACTCGTCTGCTGGCTCTTCAGGCTTCTCATACTATTTTCTCCCCAAGACCTATCAAGGTGTTTACAGACAATACCACAGTGATGTGGTATGTAAACAAATGGGGGGCAAGGTCTTATCTTCTTTGATGGTTGGCACTCCTGGTGTGGGAACTTGCTATCCAGTATCAAGTGATTATTCAGGCAGTTTACATTCCCTCAGGTCAAAACATTGTGGTAGATTCTCTGGGCAGGTCTGTAACTCAATCCTACAAATGGATGCTTCACAGGGATGGGTTTCTGAACATTGTCCATCTGTAAGGTATTCCTGAAATGGATCTTTTTGCCCCCCCCCCCTCCCCGAGCAGACATCTTCCTCTATTTTGTGCCAGAGTCCCAGGTCCTCTAGTGTAGAAGGTGGACGCCTTATCTTTTTCTTGGAAGGGGTGTTTCTTTATGCCTTTCCTCTCATCCCAAAAGTCCTGTTCAAAATTCAACAGGATGTTCCCAAAATCTTGTTGGTGACTTCCTTTTGGCCAAGACAGCATCGGTTCCCTTTTCTTCTGCATTTAGCCAAGGGCAGTCATCGCAAGTTACCTCACAGGATGGACCTACTCACACAAGACAAGGGATCTCTCATCCATCTCCACTTGTTCACTCTTCAACTGACACTGTGTGTGATTGGATTTTGATTCCACACAGACACCTTTTTTTCTGAGGATGTGCTTAGGGTCCTGCAGGAGGTCCGGAAATCCACTATCAGGAAATCCTATTTATACAAATGGAAGAAGTTTTCTGTTGAGTGTCATTCTCTTAACCTGGATCCACTTTCTGTGAATGTTCCTTTGGTTCTCTCTTATCTTTATGAATTGCTCAATGGTGGATTAGCTTATTCTTTCTGTTACAGCCCACTTATCAACTATTTCTTCTTGTCTGCCTTTATCAGCTCCTTTAGCTTCTATATTTGAAGCTAAATAATTCCTTAAAGTGTCTTTTCATATTAGACCTCCCAGGAAGCCTGTTCCTCCTCCCTGAGATTTTTAATTTTGCTTTAGAAAAAATGACCCAGGCTCTTTCTGAGCCTCCAGCTTCAGCTTCCTTGCAACATTGCTCTTGAAAGACTGTACTTTTGTTAGCCCTTACTTCTGCCAGATGGGTGTCTCAGCTACACGTCCTTGTGGCTTGTCCTCCTTTTTTAGTGTTTCATCAGGACAGGGTGTCCTTGCGTACTAATCCTTCTTTTATGCCCCAAGGTGGTGAATGAATTGTCCCTTAATCAGTCTATTCATTTACAGACTTTTTTTCCCCTTCTTTGCAATCTGCCAGTGAAAAGGTGCTGCACACACTGGATGCGCAGATTTTATTTAGATAATACTAAGACTTTTAGGAAATCTGATCAGCTTTTTGTTTCTTTTCATCCTAGGTCCTTAGGATTGGCTGTGTCCAAGCAGACCATTTCTCCTTGGATTTTTAAAGCCATTTATTTTTATTCCTTTCATGGTAAGAGTCTTCCTTCTTCTGTCGAGGCTCATTCTACTCGAACTGTGGCTTTTGCTGCTTTTTCAGGGGTTTGGATACCAACTCTATTCTTGAGGCAGCTATCTGGACTTTTGTGCATACTTTTACCAAGCACTACAAGTTGAATGGAATCTCCAGAGCTAGAGCTGGTTTTGCTAGGGCCATCCTTCATGGCTTCCTAGAGAGCTCTGCTGGTCCTTCCTCCTCTCTCTGTTCTTCCTGAGCATTGGCTGTCTCCCTACTGTAATGAATACTGCAACAGTGAAGTGGAAGAACATAGTACAGTTGTGTAAAATCATACCGTAACAGTAGATATCCTTCTCTTTACTGTTGCAATATTCACTCCCTCCGTCTACTCCTTGGTCTCTTTCTCTTTTGGATGTACTGATTACCCCCTTTCTCCTTGGACTGGCGTTCCTACTGGGGCTCTCATTTCTGAGGATGGTAAGTCCATATGTCTTCTTTATGCCCTACATTAAGTGAGGAGCATACGAGTGATGTACAGAGTACCTTAAAGCAACTTAAAGGCTTTGGTATACTGGCCGGACTTCGGGCTACCCATGCTAAGGGATCCCTATTGTAATGAGTACTGCAACAGTAAAGAGAAGGGCATCTACCATTATGGTAAGATTTTACATAACTACTTTAGAACTGTACCATGTCCTAACATGTTTTATTCCACTAAGGAATCTCCATAAGCCAAGCAACAAAGATCTGTAGAGCAGTCATCTGAATTCGCAAAGTATATGCAACAAACTCGAGCAACATGAGACATTTCCACAGCATTCTTAAAGAAACACTGCCCTGGTTGGTGGAAAATGCAAATTCAGAAATAGTTTACTTAGGTGATGTAAACTCTACCAACTCCTCTAGCTCTGTACAAGTCCACGGGCTAACCTACCTGATGTACTTTCCAACAAGGGTGGTCAAAAAGCTGAGATGGGAAGATGTATTCGATTGGGTACCTGTCTATCAGCATGGGAGAGATAAACAGATGAGTCAGAGACCGGCCACTGTTCCACTTTTGTAATACACAGGCAAAATAAAAATGCTTCAGCATATAGATTTATTTGGGTCTGCAGCTTGAAAAAATATGACCAAAAATTTGACAGCATTAAATGGCAGTCTCTTACGTAAACAATTCACCTTCATTAAATGATGCAGTATACAGCTTTCGTAGAATTTTGCAGATATAATCAGCAGTTATCCTAGTCATAAATGTTTGACAAACTGAAAGCACTTACGGTAAAATGAGGCAAAACTTGAGCCAACCATCATCAGACTAAACTCAGTCCATATACTGCCTATATAGGTAGCTCTGGATTGCTTGGAAGAAGGCTCTAAAAACATAAAAATGGATATTTTGTTAGGGAAAAAAATCCAGATCTTCAAAAATACTTTGGAATAGTGTAAACAAGTTTCCTCATCAGGTTGTTCCTCCACCATCCCCTTCCTCTAGTGCCGCTGATAAAGATATGGCAAAGGTGTACAGGAACTACTTAAAAAAAAATTGTCCCATATATAACAGCTTAGATCTCCAAAATGTAGATGAGAAAGACCTTTAACCACTTTAAAATGAATGAAGCTACTATATGTGCAAGTTAAGGAAAAATCTTGACATGATGAAAGGCTGTCATGACCTAGTAGGCTGAGGAAGCCTAACACTAAAATTCGTAAAAATTGCCTCCCACTCATTGATAAATTAATTGTAGATATTTAGATGTGCAGAATGACAGCTTAAATGCAGATGTCTGTGCTGAATGCTGCGTGCCATGTAGAAACCTAAAGTGTGATGACTGCACATAAACTTTGCAGATTAACAACCTTTTAAACTGTGTACAATAACTGTTGAAATAACTGTCTATATAACAGACGAGACGTACATTACTGTTTAGCTTGCAAGGTTTAATGTCTTCAGGTTTCTTTTCAATACAGTAGAAATGATGTTCTCCATGAAACGGCTCTAACAGATCTCCCAAAAATCAGATTACATCTCACATATATACATTCTTTTGAAAGCAGTCTTTTGGGAACTCTCAAAGTCATTTGTTTGGTATTTAGGGAGTCTTTTCTAGTCTGTGTAAAAACTGTCTTTGGATACCCCAGCACTTGATATCATGCAGTCTGTTAATAATGCTCCTTTGTGTTATTGTTTCAAGGTGAATTAAGTAACCGTTCTTTCCTCATACCTGGATTTTTATCTGTATTCCTTGAAGCATGTTCCAGACACTGAACATTCTCAAGCTGTACCAGACTTCATGTTACATTACATGCATGAATGCCACTTTATTTGATTTTTTTCCTTGCTTTCAGCTAAGAACAGTTTAACCCTTTAATATATGTAGCAAACGGAAATACAAGCATCTAACTGATTATATTATATGCATCTGACTAGCAAATAGATGTGCACGTGCATTTATACATTTCTAAACATATCTAACAGTCATAATCCATCTGTCTCTGATATTCTTAATTAAAATAAGTACCTGAGAAGGATTGATTTTCAAACTCTGAGTAGAGTCTCAAAATCATCTTCATAAAGGAGATGACTCTATTAAGCTGAACAGTGAAAGGCCACCGGCTATTCCTCAGATTTATATCTGAGTCCTGCAAAGTGTTGTCCACCAGCAACTGACAAAGTACTTGGAAGACCAGAACAGCTTAAGCTATGCCCAGTGTAGCTTTAGAAAAGGCTACTGGGTCAACACCGCTGTACTAACCATGTCCATATACATTAGGGAATTACTGAATGAGGGTCTGATAGTGTCAGATTATTTTTAGAATGGTCTAAAACGTTTAACACTGTCATTCAGTCAGAACTGACACGTGCTGTCAACTCTTGTATTAAAAAAAGAAAAAAAAACTCATTGGAATATAAAAATGACGTACAAGTTTTCTCAGTACTGAGGGCCATTCTTTTTCACCTTTACGGCAGTTCTTTACCAAACAGCTTTGGATATCACACCTTCATCCATTGTGCCAGTGATATGAACATATTTTGTTTAGATATTAGCCATTTATATGTTTGATGGGAACTCCAGGCAGGTTTCTCCTTACTTTAAAGTTATCAACATAATTCGTATCTTCTGCTAAATGAAAACAAGTTAATTCAACCTGATTTTGTAGCAGACACTACTAGTGCTGCAGATACGTCATGCTCCTCTCTGTTAAGGCAAACAGCAGCAAAGATGAACCTTATAATTCTAGAATTATGTACTTGGGGGTAATCCTTTACAATGCCTTCTTCCTTGATGAGTTTACTTAAGTGATGTAAACTCTACCAACTCCTCTAGCTCTGTACAAGGCCACTGGCTAACCCACCTGATGTACTTTCCAACAAGGGTGGTCAAAAAGCTGAGATGTGAAGACATAATCGATTGGGTACCTATCCAACGCCAGCATGGGAGAGATAAGTAGATGATTCAGAGAGTGGCCACTGTACCACTTTTGTAATACACAGGCAAAATAAAAATGCTTCAACATATAGATTTATTTGAGTCTGCAACTTGAAAAGAATTGACCAAAATTCTGAGCATTAAGTGGCAGTCTCTTATGTAAACAATCCACCGTCATTAAATGATGCAGTAAATAGCTTTCTTAGTATTTTACAGACATTCACCAATCTGACATGGCAAAGCAATAATCGGACAGTCAGCAGGTGTAATTTGTTTATAGAGACCATCTATCTGGCCAGAGCCATTCTTGTAAGCTCACTTCTACTCTCCAGCTTGTTCATTGGTTGTATTTCCCGTACTGATGTTGTCTTTGAGCTCATGGTTACGCTGGATCATTTATATAATAAAACAGTGAGAGACTCTAGCTTGTTCATTGGTTGTATTTCCCATACTGATGTTGTCTTTGAGCTCATGGTTACGCTGGATCATTTATTTTATAAAACAGTGAGACTCTCTAGCTTGTTCATTGGTTGTATTTCCCGTACTGATGTTGTCTTTGTGCTCATGGTTACGCTGGATCATTTATATAATAAAACAGTGAGACTCTCTAGCTTGTTCATTGGTTGTATTTCCCGTACTGATGTTGTCTTTGAGCTCATGGTTACGCTGGATCATTTATATAATAAAACAGTGAGACTCTCTAGCTTGTTCATTGGTTGTATTTCCCATACTGATGTTGTCTTTGAGCTCATGGTTACGCTGGATCATTTATATAATAAAACAGTGAGACTCTCTAGCTTGTTCATTGGTTGTATTTCCCGTACTGATGTTGTCTTTGAGCTCATGGTTACACTGGATCATTTATATAATAAAACAGTGAGACTCTCTAGCTTGTTCATTGGTTGTGTTTCCCATACTGATGTTGTCTTTCAGCTCATGGTTAAGCTGGATCATTTATATAATAAAACAGTGAGACTGGCATGCTTGATGCGTATGGCTGATCGCAGGGATGTTATTGCGTCCCTAAACTGGCCATTAAATGAGTGCAAACTTTTTCCTGCTTTAACATCCCTGCAATCTGAACCAACCCTTCCTCCTCACTTCTTAGAAATATACACTCCAGGCCGACCTCTGACATCAGGAAGGTTGCATCTCATAAAACTTTCAGCTCTGTGGAAAGTTTCCCACTTTAGCCGCCTTAGTAAAGGAGGCATATCTTTTTAAACTGAACACTTAGAAACCAGCCAGTCTCATAAGCTGTGCAGCCTGTTTTAGCTCCCTATTCAGAAACATGGAGGGACAGTCATAGAATATACTGCCTTCCAGTATTAAACATATCCGCTGACTCACTCTTTTTTTTAATATAAACTGATAACTCTACATTGGATTAGTTTTATTATTACTAATATATGCAAAATGCAAATACATTTTTGGGGGATTAATATCAGGTTATTCATTTCCTTAAGTAACCATTTCATTATTGTTTGTAATAGCGCTAATTAATTTGACAGTTTTTTATTCTTATTCAAGGAGAAGGAACGATTACTGGTGTTATTATTGTACATAGTGTAAATAAGTGTAATGTGTTCATGTGTTTGTTTCTCTTATTTACCTGTTATTCTTTAATGGAAAGCTAATATTAATAAAAATGTATTTTGCAAAGAAGTATCAGTTGCCTGCCTTCACAAAATCTCATGTTGTGTTTTAAAACCAAATAAAAAAAAATGTAAAAACAATCCCATCTTCCATACCTCACAGAACAAACAAAATTGCATGTGTAATATTGATTCTTTGAAAAAGTGAATGGATTAATTATATTAATTTAATTAATAACTTAATACCTTCGTTAAAAATATAAAGGAATCTGCTGACCTAAATTGTGATGTTCTAGAATTTCCAAAAATTATTATTTTTTAATTAAACCATTTGTCAGAAATGATTCTGTACAAAATACTGCACAACCATAAAGAGTATGTAAACAGTTTAAACTTAGTTTTACAGAGAATGAGAGTAACCCAGTGCTGCAGAGACTTACTGCTTTACTGCCTGTAACTTGTGTGTCATATAAAAGGTATTTGATCCATTCCTGCTTACAGTGAAGTTCTCCTCCTGGGCCACCATTGAAAATAGTCCTTATCCCAGTGGACATTCAGGATAATGAAAACAATAATTCATACATTATTTTGTGCCAGATATATAGGCAAAATAATATGTTTCCAGTAATAAGGAAAAAGAAGACAGCAGGATGTAGGCTTGTACAAGCCTACATCCTACAAAAGCTTGTAGCTTTGTATGACCATCATTGACCTGTACACTTGGTTCAACAGAATTTTATAACCTCGCATATTAGTCCAAATGTTGACCACCAGCACTTGCAAGCATCTTTTAGAAATATTTGAGGTAGAGTTTTGTAAGCAGACACGTCTGACTTTGGTTTCTGATCTGTCTCTTCTAAAAAAAAAAAAATATATATATATATATATATATATATATATATAAATATAATTATTATTATTATTTTTTTTTTTTTTTAATTATCCAAGTACTGTTGTATTAGACTTTTTACAAGTCCCTGAAATTGCTAGTATGACAAGTCATTGTCCAAGCTCCTAGCAAATCTTTGTTAATAATAGTAATCTTCATTTTGGCGATTTTTACTCCTTTGGAGTGGATTAATACAGTATATTACTTTTTGATTTGTTATCCTTTGTGTCATTGGTTTAAACTGATGTCACCTTCAATTAAAATTTTATTTTAGAGGAATAGTTAGGTTTTCCATAGGTGGGTACTAGGCTATTGCCCCTAGGGCCTATATAAGCCTAGCCAAAAAGGTATCCTGGCTTTCGCCACCCAAGAAAATTATTTTCCTTTGCCCCTGTCGAGCAGAGCCACAGAAGTGATCCCTGGAGTGGATTTCCTGTTTCCCATCCAATCATCAAGATTTTTCTTGAAGAGTGCTAATGAGGAGCTTTGTTTGATATAGATGGTAGTTTGTTCCAGAGTATGGAAAGTCTCTGGGACAGGAATCTATCCCTCCAGCATGTTCTGTTTGTTGTGGTGACAAGGTTTAGGTACCTAGGGCGTGTAGCTCGGAGGGATCGGGATTTCTTTAAGTGGAGCATGTCCAATAGCTCTGGGCTTGACATAGCTTTGTATGTTAGGCAGAGATCACCTCTGAGTAGGTGATATGCAACGGAGTAAAGCAGCAGTTTTTTGAGAGGGTCTGCTTAGGGCATCTGTTTGAGGCCGGTAATCCTCTTTGTGAGCTATTTCTGCGGTCTTTCCAGTTGTTGTAGATGTCTTGTGAGGTACATACTACAAGGGGCATTGTACTCTATAATGGGTCTAATGAGTGATGAGTAGAGGGGAACAATTACCTCTTTTTTTCCTGGATGAGAAACCTTTTGTGATGAGGTGTGCAATGTAGAAGGATTTCCTGACTACTGTGGCAATGTGATTATCAAAGGAGAGACTACTGTCCACCTGTGTCCCAAGGTCTCTTATCACACTTTCAGTGTTAAGTAGACTACCACCTATGTGGTAGTTCATGGGTACAGAGTTTTTACCAAAAGGGATGACAATGCACTTTTTGGCATTGAGCTTGAGGCCATGGCTTTGACACCAGGCATCTGTCTCAGTCAGGCCCTTTTGTAGGATGTCCACATCGTTAGGAGTTTCGATTATGGCTCCTAGTTTGCAGTCATCTGCGAACTTCATTAGCCAAAGACCTTCTGTGTTAGCCTGTACTTCTGAGAAGTAGGTACAAAACAGGAGAGGACCCAGGACTTAACCCTGTGGTATTCCACTTGTCACTGGTCTGAAGTCGGATGTGGAGTCTGCTACCTTCACAGTGTGGGCTCTGTCAGTGAGCCAGTTGGCAATCCATCTTGTGACATAGGTTCATACCTAGTTTAGTGAGTTTATCTATAATTTCAGAGTGTGGGATGGTGTCAAAAGCCTTGGTGAGATCTAGATAGGCTGTGTGAACCACCTTACCCTCATCTACAGCTTTGCTGACTGCTTCAAAGAAGTCTATCAAGTTTAGGAGACATGATCTGCCTTTTACAAACCCGAACTGGGTGGGGTCCAGAGTTTGGAGATTACCAACGTCTTTGTTTTATAAGTTCCATGATGATACGTTCCATGGCCTTGCAGTCCAAGCTCATCAGGCTAATAGGGCGGTAGTTCCCGGGGTCTGTGGTGGATCCCCCTTTATGGAGTGGGATAACTGTCGCTGTGCACCATTCAGTGGGCACAAAGCCTGAGGTGAGGCTATGATTGAACATGGTACTTAGGTGGGGTGCCAGTTTGTTCTGTAGTTTGTGTAGAATGCAGCCTGGGATGTTGTCGGGTCCCATGGATGCTGTGTTGGGTCTTGTGGGTAGGACACATGCAGACACATGAGGCTGTGTATCTGCAGTTTTCTTATGCACTGGAGAAACATATCTGTCCTTTGGAGAACAGAACAGTGGTTATGATATTATTTAAAAGGCCGCAGCCATGTTGTACCACTTCATACATTTGCTTTTTTTACCTTTTTGTTATGGTCAGTCAACTTTTCAGATGGGCATAAGTGTCCTAGATTATTTATAACATGCACATATTATGTCCCTTGCTGTTCTGGGTAAGTGATGTTCGAACATATTGTATAAAATGAATTATGTACGCTGGTTTGTCTATTTAATAATGACATAGGTACATTATTGCCACAGATGTATCATAAGGCACAGATCGGAAAACAGAATGGCATGCTCTAAAGGTATAAGATTAAAATTCTGAAGGCAAGAAAAATAGGCCAGGTAGAATCAGCGAGACCATTAAGCCCATTCCCATAAATGTGTAGCATTTGGATTTTCTCAGCACCAGCATGTATGTGATATATACACCTGTAGTAGAGTACATAACGAATAAATGTATCAAAAATGGGTATAAATTTTGAAATGTAAATATCTAAATTGATTATAAAGGAGTGTTTTTCTTTAGTGCATTAAATGCATTTGTAATTTTCATACAGTTTTGTTACCTTCAAAGCCTATAAGAATGAAATATGCAGAATAGAGAAATTGTTTCTCCCCCTCTCTTAAATGTATGTTAGATGCAAATTAAGTATTAATGACACTATTGTGGAGTAAGAATATTTTAGTATTGTGCATAGCTCATGAATGGTGGTATAACCAGACCAGTTTATAATACCGTCTGTTTTTTTTTTCCCAGTGCATTTCTGGACATGGGTCTTGATCAACACCTCCTTCAGCTTCTACAATGTTAT
>NC_056733.1:1081189302-1081259302 GCF_019279795.1 Protopterus annectens
AAATAGGACGTGCTGGAGGGATAGATTTATCACTCAGAGACTCCCTATGCTGTGGAATAAAATCCCGGTCCATATGAGGCAGAGCACCTCGCTGACTCTGTTCAAGAGAAATCTAGACCTGTGGATGGGAGATCGTAGGTTTACCCCGGGAATCATCTCTGTGTCACTGCTGGACAGAGGCACAACAAAGTAATGGGCACAGTATTTCTAACATAAGGGGTGGCGTAAGCCACAAAATTTGGGCTAGGCTTATAAATGCCTTAGGGCAGATAGCCTAGTATAAACCTATGAACCTATATATATATATATATATATATATATATATATATATATATATATATATATATATATATATATATATATACACACACACACACACACACACACACACACACACACACACACATACACACACACACTCACACACACACACAATATTCTGGGACCATGGAACATACTGTGGACTAACCTAGAACAATTTTGAATGCACATATATTATCAGGCTTTTTTGAATAAGCTAGTATTCTTCAGTAATACAAAGTGTCACATATTAAAGGATGTCCTTTCATATCACTCAAGTCTCAGATTTTTGAAAAATAAAATATGATATAGCCATTTTCAGGGTCCGCAAGGTTTGGATATTACCTGCTATATGGTGGATTGGTGTGGTTACCCCGGTACTATATTACTTAGTGGTCAAGACGGTACTATATTACTTAGTGGTCAAGAAGTCCACACCAGCTTTTATATGCCCTAAATATTTTTTAGGAACTTTGAACTATCTTAATAAGAAAGTAGAACAGTACAAGGTTGAATAACCATAACAGCTTATGGTCATGGATCTCAATACCATTTTACAGGGGTTATGTGCGGATAAAAATGATATTCAAGTCTTTGGTGTCAAGGGACATAATGATGGGAAAACAGTGGAGAGTAATTTGGATCCAGTTGATGGCTGTATTATACTGTTCAATAAAATGGGTAGATTGAGAAAAAATCTACACACCAATATATGGCACCTGAAGCTGTTTAGGGCCTATCAAAGTAAGAACATTACTCCTAAAGGCCTAAGGTTTAAAATTCAGCCATTGGTGGGAAAATTGGATGATACTTTGGTCCAAGAGTGGGGTGTGGCTCAGCAAAATGCTTCCTTAGCCTTTGTAAACATCTTATCAGCATATTATGAACGCATTATAGATGAAAACATCAATGATGTTAAAATGGCAAGTGAGGAAGTAAAAAAGTATCCGGGGCAGCCACACTATGTGGGCTGTATGAACAGGTTGTCAAGGGAGTTGGAAAGGGGCAAACCTTTTGAGTCACACAAAAATGTGCGCTTTTCTGATACTACTAGATTAGGTACCATCACAGAAAAAAAGACAACGCTCCATTTTGAAGAGATCTGTATCAGGATACAATACCTCGGGGGATGAATCCTCCACTACAGATACTGGGGAGGTTCTCAATAGGGAATCTCCAGAGGCCAAAAAACAGAGGGGTCTGGACCACCCTTTTGGGGATATAAATATAGGGGTGGGCGTAAACACCGGAACAGAAGCACTAGAAAATCTTCTGCAGTCGCTGGTCAAGTGAATGATGAATATTATAATATTCATAATATATCCACACATTTTAACTAAGGAACAACAGCTTCTTAATAAAGGGCTGAATTTTGTACCAAGCTTTTGTGTTAATGACAATATTTTGGTCACTGATGTTTTGGACTTTTGTAGGAAAATTTATCTGAAATTGTTTTTTTGGTTCCAACTCGGAATCTCAAAAATCTATGGAATTCAAATTTCTAAAGTCTAGCTTTGTACCACCTATGAACAAAAATGTGGCAATCTTTCAACAAGCCATACTCAAAGATCTACATTTTAGGCAGTATTCTACCCAGATGCTCAGACAGCATCTCTCACAGTATGAACAAAAGGCGTTCCAAGAACTTTGCAGTAACACTAATGTTACTATCCTCCCTGCAGATAAAGGAGGGGCAGTGGTGCTCTTGGATACCAGTTATTATTGGGCAGAGGGAAACAGACAATTATCTAACCCCCTGCATTACATGTGCATGCACAAGGACCCGACTCCCAATTTTAAGAAAGAAATGGGCACATTTTTAAAGAAGGCAGTGGAGGAAGGCATTATTAATAAATCCACAATGTTACAGCTTGTAGTGAGGGATCCAGGTAAACAAATTCTATACCTTCTACCAAAGATTCATAAAAGTCTGGATAAACCTCTGGGTAGACCCATAGTATCAGGTATAGGCTCACTTACAGAACCATTATCAGCTTACTTAACTCAGTATTTACAGCCACTATTAGTTCGGGCTAGAATTAGGGATACAATTGAATTCCTGCAAATTATATCTAATTCCGAAATAGAATCCGATTGGCTTATGTGCACCCTTGATGTTAAATCTTTGTATATTAGTATACCCCATTGGGCGGGACTACAGGCCCTAGACTACTGGCTGAACAAAACAGGACTATATCTTGTTGGATTTAATACCCTCCTTATCTGCATGGCAGAGCATGTATTGACCAAAAATGTATTTTATTTTCAGTGTAATTGTTATTGGCAAACCTAGGGAACTGTAATGGGGGGTCTTTTGCTCCCATTTATGCAGACCTGTTTATGGGTTATATAGAAGAAGAACTGATCTATAACATGTCACATAACATCTATCTGCCTGATATGGATATTTGGAGGAGATTTTTGGACGATTGTTGGCTGGTGTGGCGTGGGGGTGTTGAATATCTGAAGGCGTTCGTACAGTATTTGAATGACAACAAGTGGGGCTTGAATGACAACAAGTGGGGCATTGAATTTTCTCTATCATATAGTCACAATGAAATCAGTTTTTTGGATGTTAAGATTTCAAGAGAATCGGACAGTTCCCTACTTACTATTGTACATAGAAAATATCTCAATTTAATAATTTACTGTATGCAACCAGTTCACACCCCACATACACCATAAGGAACATACCAAAGTCACAATTTTCCAGGATTAGACGCATTTGTTCAAGGGGAAGAGGATTATAATGATTCTAAACAAGATCTCACTGGTAGATTTTTGAACAGAGGCTATAGGTTGGGGATGTAGTCACTGCCAGGGAATGGGCTTCCAAACAATTTAGAGATGAACCACTCACATACAAGAACAAGGGTAACCAAAAAGATCGGACACGATCAGACTAATTACCACTTATGGCAGAAATTTCAATATACTCAGGGACATGATAAATAAACATTGGAACATCTTGATGGCTAATGAGAAATTGAATCAATTGTTACCAGACAAATGTCTTTTTTCTTTCCGCCATGGTAAAACACTGGGCTCTTACCTCTCACATTATAAACATCAGCCTAGAAATACGAATACTACTCATCAATTAAATATTGCAGGGGATAAGTTAGTGGTATGCTATCCATGCATACATTGTTCCTTCTGTCAACATTTTTGTAAAACCAAACAATTATCTAGTTACAACACTAGCCAGGGCTATGACATCAATTTCTATGCTAACTGCGGATCAGATTGGGTAATCTACTTAGCTTGTCACTGCCGCTCACATCTAAGTGACATTCGAAACAAAAGCATCACCAATGCATTATACAGACATCGTCAGTTACACCAGTCTGCAAAGTTTACGTTCACAATTATTAATAGGATATCAGATGATAAAGGATGAAAATGGGGCTTGCATTCTATGCTTAACCAGATAGAAAAGAAATGGATCGTGAAATTAGGACCATTGTTCACACCTGGTCTCAATGATAGAGTAAATGACATCACAGGAGTTTTGACTGATGGTAGTGTATATATCCGATTTCTTTTGTATTATGTATGTCACTGATGAAGGCTGTGCGCCGAAACCGGTTTGACGAATTTATGATGGCACAATAAAAAGAATGATATTGGATGCTACCTGTTTGTGCTGGCCCTTTTCCTTTAATAGTTACTGTTGTTAGCCGTTTGCACTATTCGTACCTGCAAGCTCTCTAGGTAAAGGGACATAAGCAGCTCCTGTTCTTTCATACAAAATACACTTCCACATCTGGTGGAGTACTGCTTCCGTAGAAAGCAGGAGTTTTACTTCTGTGTAAAACTTACTTTGCAAACAGTTATAGCTCATGGAAACACACTGTTATTACTCATGTTAAGGCAAAACTTGTACATACCTGAAGTAGCATCCCTCACACATCGTAAATGAGATGCAGGACAATCACTTCATTTTCTCAACTTGCATAGCAGCTGATAGTCATGAAAAACTATAGTTAAGAAAGGTAGGGGGTGCAGGGGGGCTTGCCCCCCCCCCGCAAAAGCAATCTGAAGTACAAAAGTTTTGTTAAGAAAGGTGGGGGTGCAGGGGGGCTTGCCTCCCTGCAAAAGCAATTGAAAGCACAAAATTAGGTGGGGGTTTAACTAGGTACTTGGTACATACTGCCCTTCTCTCCCGCTAATGGTTGAACCTGTCCTTACATCTCCTAAAGGATACATACAATAACTAGCTTGGAATGGCCGTATTTCAAGTAAGGAAACCAACGATCACAGATGGAATATTCAGAATTATATAATGACCCCTCATTAATATTCCAAAAACGTGCACACTGACTGGTAAGCATGCCAGTTGTAAATCAGGCTTATACTAATGGAAAAAGGTCTGGTCGCCCGGACTTTTTCCATTAGTATGTCTTTTTTTTTTTTTTTTTTGTTAGACAGCAACAGAGAACAGAAGAGCTCCATTGCTGTAATCTCACTATGTTAAACAGGTTTAACATAGCGAGATATCTTAAAAAAAAAAGCAACGGAGATCTTCCTTTCTCCGTTGCTTTATTTAAAGCTGTCTCGCTATGTTAACATAGCGAGACAGCTTTAAAGACGGAGAAGGAAGATCTCGCTGTTTTTAAAGGATATCTCACTATGTTAACATAGCGAGACACCTTTTAAAAAGCAACGGAGATCTTCCTTTCTCCCTTGCTTCCACACACAGCTCTGATGTACTGCATAAGCATATGCATGCGCAGTACATCAGAACTGCTGCAGAAGGGCAGCACGGACGCATTATCCAATGCCATTATTTAAGAAAAGTAAGTATTTTTTTCTTAAATAATGTCATTGTATAATAGCAATAACCTACTTCTGGGTGTGGGTAATGCTGGATTTACCCACAGTTGTCTTTGTTTGGCCACTCGGGCTTTGCCCTCGTGACCAAACCACATCAACCGTGGGTAAATCCAGCATTACCCACACCCAGACGTAGGTTATTGCTTAATGAATATTCAGAGGAGTGGTTAGAGACAGCAACTAGTAATTCGTTGGCCATTTTGGGTCATTTCCTGTTTTTTCCAGCCCCCTGCTATAAAGCACGCTTTGGCGGGCTTTTCTGGCATTAGAGAACTTGGCATAGCTCCTCGTGGTCCCCTGCAGAGTTCCTAAGCCAGCAGAGAGCAGAAAAAGCGACTTTCTTGATTATAAGTATTTTTTAAACATTTTATTTTGCATTTTTCGATCTTTTGAGCTTTTCGACTACTGTTTGTGCCTATATTACTGTTTCATTACCTGATTTTCCTGTTTTTCTGTGCTTACAATATTGATTGCACTTGTTGGCTAAAGTTTTGCTTAAAGTAACAAACGGGCTAATACACTCAAGTGTACCAGCCTTTGATAGCAATTTAGTCGAAAAACAAAGCATTTACTGTATTTTTTCTGTCTGTGTGCAAAAAAAAAAAAAAAATACTACTGCTTTCCTAAACTTTCCTAGTTAGTTGTTCCAGTGATCAGATTTTGCTGATCCATGGGCTTTGCATTTGGTTCCTGTGTTCCTCCATTTTCTTGTGTGGCCAGAGGTAGTTTCTTTACTCACCAGTGGGAGTGGGGAGTACTGAGCTGCTTGTTTGTCCTCAGAGGAGTGGTTAGAGACAGCAACTAGTAATTAGTTGGCCATTTTGGGTCATTTCCTGTTTTTTCCAGCCCCCTGCTATAAAGCACGCGTTAGCGCGATTTAGCGAGGAGTTGCCACTGTTGCACACAAGAGCAGCGGCAGTTAAACAAGGTTAAACTATTCGGGCTACCTAAATTCCACTCTTCAATTTTTCCCTTAAAACTACCTTCCTCGAACTGTACTGCTGATCAAACCAGCGTATCCTATAACTAAAAAGTTCATCTCTACTTGATTCCCAAGTTTGATTCCCCAAGTAGACTATTCTCTATCTGTAAAGCCTAGCACTTGCTCCTACAGTACTTTCACCTTGATAAAGCACTCTTATTATAGATAGTACTCCACCAGCCTAGAACCCATATCCCCCGGAGTCTTTTGTAAGTTTTTTATCTATTCCTTCTAGCATGTCGAGGGATCAGTTGCTAGTGTCCTCTCCTGCTCAGCTGGTGAACCTGGGAATACTGAGGCAATGTTACAATTGCCTCATGTACACAGACAACCCTCTCCTCCCACAAAACACAAATACATGCGAGAGATGCAACTATACGGTCAAACTGGAGGCTGAGCTCTCTCAACATAGGACTGGCAAGACCAGACAGGAGGAGAAGGTAACCACACACACTACATACCCAGTCACACATAGTACCAGCACAACTTCAAATCATACACATAATCACACAGACATACTCGGAGGCTCTGATCAAAAATCTACCAAAACAGCAGAGGCCACCAAAGCAGACACCCAAACAACTACCACCTCAGGATCAAACACATGCAACACATAGACCACACAGTCAGAGTGTCAAACAGTCACAGCCCTTAAGGCCAAACACAATGTCAGACACACTCGTCACTGGTGACTCCATAGTCAGACACATTGACGTCCTGCTCACCAGACTGAGTAAGGAGAAGGTCACAGTAAGCTGCCTGTCGGGCGCTAGAATCCGCCACATAACGCAAGCACTCAGGTCTCTCAACAGCAGGTACAAGTACGACTCAGTCATTGTCCACGCTGGTGTCAATGACCTGAGACGCCTCCTGGACTACATGAAAGAGACATTGAGGAGCTCTCTGATTATGTAGCCCAGGCAGGTATGACCCTGACCTTGAGCAGTATCCTACCTTCACCTAGAATGATGCCACAATACAGTGATAAGATGATTAGCTTTAATAATTGGCTTAAATTCTGGTGTCATTCAAAGGGGATCCAATGTCTGTCTGCCTGGGATGACATGCTGGACAAGCCATGCTGCTTGAGGGACGGCTTGCACCTGTCACCCTGGGCTTACGGATATTGGCAAAGGCTCTTGCCACCCCCATAGTGCCTTTTTTAGGCAAGGTTCAAATTCTAAACCTACCACCCTAGAACACAAAAAAGGAAAAAAACTAAAGGTAATGCTGCTCAACGCCAGAAGTCTCAATCTCAAGATGCACGCACTCGAGGCCCTTCTCAATATGGAGAACATCGATGTCTGTGCTGTGACAGAAACCTGGTTCAAGGCTCCTGAGAGCACCCAGCACTATCAGGTTTTACCTCATATCATGCGTTCCGGCCCCAAAATCCGGACAACACCAAGAAAGGAGGGGGGGGGTGTCCATATTCATAAAGGAAACCCACACCTCAAGGTTGGTGGCAATGCACGATGCATCGGAGACCATCCAGGTGCAACTAACCATAGGCAAAACTGCTCTGCAATTTGTAGCATGTTACAGACCACCCTCTCAAACTCAGGAACCTCACATGGCCTTCCTGAAAACACTGGAGGGGATAAATGTATCTCCAAACACCATCATACTAGGTGACTTCAACTACCCTAATATAGACTGGGAACACTACTCAAGCCCAAACACTCTAGCCCAAAGGTTCCTGGAGTTCATAAACTCAAATGCCATGGAACAACTTGTCACCATCCCCACAAGAGGAGAAAACATACTTGATCTCATCATCACGAACATGGGACAACAATGTTCAACACCGGAAGTATACCCCTCACTGGTGAGATCAGATCATAAACTAATCTCGCTGGAGGTCCTCATCCCACCTCCACCTGAAATAAAAAGACCACAGTGAAAAACTTCTCAAAAGCCGACTTCACACTTCTAAAAACTAGCGTGGTCTCCTTTAAGGCCCCTGAGCCGGTGGTAAACATTACTCAAACCACTGAATCACTTACAAATGCCTTCTACCAGCACCTAGAGGACTGCATGGATCAGGCAATCCCAAACAAAACTAAGACTCTTTGTACCAAAGGCAAGCATCCAGTCTGGTGGACCCCAGCCATAAACAAGCTCTACAACAAAAGGAGGAAGCTACTACAAGATAGAGCAAAATCCTTGAAAGATAAGACACCCTTGATCATTATAAGTAAAAAACTAAGAGCTCTCATAAAATCATCCAAGGCAAATTTTGAGAGAAAAATCGCCAAGGACTCAAAAGACAATCATAAGGCCTTCTTTAGCTATGTTAGAAACCTAGGAGGAAACTCCCAGATATGCTCAGAATTAGTTCAAAATGATGTGAAGATTACTGAACCTACACACATTGCCAACATACTGTCTGACAGGTTCAGTGCTAACTTCTCCCCCCCAGTGCTAACTTCTCCTCCCCTCCCCCCCAAAAGGAGAGATATCTATACCAGAGGATTGTAGCCCCCCAAACATCTCTAACGCCCAGGTGAGAACTGCTCTCTCCAAGGCAAAAAACACAGCATCCATGGGACCGGATGGTGTCCCCGGCTGTGTACTCCCCAAACTCAATGAGGAATTAAACCCACAGTTAGGACAGCTGTTTAATCTTAGCCTTACCTCAGGATACGTACCCAAGGAGTGACGCACGGCGACTGTGGTCCCACTTCACAAGGGCGGTGCCTCCACCGACCCTGGAAATTACCGTCCCATTAGCTTGACAAGCCTTATCTGCAAAGCCATGGAAAGGATCATAATGGAACTCATAAATAAAGACATAAGGAACTTGCAGACCTTGGATCCAACCCAGTTTGGCTTTGTCAAAGGCAGATCATGCCTTTTAAACTTGGTTGACTTTTTCGAGTCACCAAGGCCATTGATGAGGGTAAGGCAGTCCATACAGCCTACCTCGAACTGGCAAAGGCCTTCGACACAATACCCCACTCACGTATCATCGAAAAACTCATCAGCTTGAATGTAAACCCATACATCACAAGATGGGTTGCAAACTGGCTAAGTGACAGAACCCACAGGGTCAGAGTTGCTGGCGCCATGTCAGACTCAAAGCCGGTCACAAGTGGTGTCCCACAAGGCTCAGTCCTGGGTCCACTCTTGTTCGGCATCTACTTTTCTGAAGTACAAGCAAACACAGGAGGGTTATGGCTGACAAAGTTTGCAGATGACTGCAAACTGGGCGCCATAGTCGAAAACACATCTGACACAGATATCCTTCAGAAGGGCCTCACAGAAACGGATAACTGGTGCCAGAGCCATGGCCTAAAGTTAACGCCAAGAAATGCATAGTCATACCCTTCGGGAAAAACAAGGTTACCCCTAGCTACCATATAGGTGGCAATCCACTGAGCACAGAAGAAGTTATCAGGGTTCTGGGGACCCAGGTTGACAGTAACCTTTCGTTTGACACTCACGTTGCTAAAGTAGTTAGGAAGACCTTCTACATTGCCCACCTGATCATGAAAGGATTCACATCTAGATCTAGGGAGGTCATCGTCCCCCTGTACTCATCACTCATTAGACCAATGATTGAGTACAATGCCCCATTCGGAATGTATCTGACCCGACACCTGCAGCAGCTGGAAAGGCCCCAAAAGTTCCTCACCAAAAGGATAAAGGGTCTCAAAAATATGTCTTATGCTGCCAGACTGAAAGAACTCCAGCTCTATTCAGTCGCATACCGCTTGCTCAGAGGTGACCTGTGCCTGACATATAAGGCCATGTCAAACCCAGATTTGATGAATATGCTTCACCTCAAAAAATCTAGATCCCTCAGAACCACAAGGGCGGGAGACTTAAACCTTGACATGGTTATTAATAGAACGTGCTGGAGGGACAGATTCATCACCCAGAGACTCCCTATGCTGTGGAACAAAATCCCGGTACATAGGTTCATAGGTTCATAGGTTTATACTAGGCTATCTGCCCTAAGGCCTTTATAAGCCTAGCCCAAATTATTGTGGCTTACGCCACCCCTTATATGAAAAAATACTGTGCCCATTAGTTTGTTGTGCCTCTGTCCAGCAGTGACCCAGAGATGATTCCCGGGGTAAACCTACGATCTCCCATCCACAGGTCTAGATTTCTCTTGAACAGAGTCAGCGAGGTGCTCTGCCTCACATGGACCGGGATTTTATTCCACAGCATAGGGAGTCTCTGAGTGATAAATCTATCCCTCCAGCACGTCCTATTTATATCCGTGCTAAGGTTTAAGTCGCTTGCTCTAGTGGTTTTGGTGGATTTGGATTTTTGAGGTGGAGCATGTCCATTAATTCGGGTTGGACATGGCCTTGTATGTCAGGCACATGTCACCTCTGAGCAGACGGTATGCGACTGAATAGAGCTGGAGTTTCTTCAATCTGGCAGCATATGACAGATTTTGGAGTCCCTTTATCCTTTTGGTGAGGAACTTTTGGGGTCTCTCCAATTGCTGCAGATGTCGGGTGAGATACATCCCGAATGGAGCATTGTACTCGATCATTGGTCTGATAAGTGAAGAGTACAGGGGAACAATGACCTCACTAGATCTGGATGTGAATCCCTTCATGATCAGGTGGGCAATGTAGAAGGTCTTTCTAACCACTTTAGCAATGTGAGTGTCAAAAGAAAGGCCACTGTCAACCTGGGTCCCCAGGTCCCTGATAACCTCTTCTGTGCTTAGTGGATTGCCACCTATATGGTAGCTTGGGGTTACCTTGTTTTTCCCGAAGGGTATGACTATACATCTTTTGGCGTTTAACTTCAGGCCATGGCTCTGGCACCAGCTATCTGTTACCGTGAGCCCCTTCTGAAGGATATCAGTGTCCGATGCACTTTCCACTATGGCCCAGTTTGCAGTCATCTGCAAACTTTGTCAGCCAAAGTCCTCCCATGTTGGCCTGTACTTCTGAGAAGTAGATGCCAAACAATAGGGGCCAAGGACCGAGCCCTGTGGGACACCACTTGTGACCGGCTTGGAGTCTGACACAGCGCCAGCAACTCTAACCCTGTGGGTTCTGTCCTTAAGCCAGTTTGCAACCCATCTTGTGACATATGGGTTTACATTTAAGCTGGTAAGTTTTTCTACAATACCCGAGTGGGGTATTGTGTCGAAAGCCTTTGCAAGGTCAAGGTAGGCTGTATGGACTGCCTTTCCTCATCAATGGCCTTGGTGACTATTTCAAGAAGTCGACCAAGTTCAAAAGGCATGATCTTCCCTTGACAAAGCCAAACTGGGTCGGGTCCAATGTCTGCAAGTCCCCTATATCTTTGTTTATGAGCTCCATTATGATCCTCTCCATAGCTTTGCAGACTAGACTTGTTAAGCTTATGGGGCGGTAATTACCAGGGTCCGTAGAGGCCACCTTTGTGGAGTGGGACCACAGTTGCCGTCGCCACTCCTTGGGCACGTATCCTGTGGTAAGGCTGAGATTAAACAGCTGCCTTATGTGCGGGTTTAATTCCTCATTTAGCTCGTAGCACACAGCCGGGGACACCATCCGGTCCCATTGATGCTGTGTTTTAGCTTTAGAGAGAGCAGCTTTCACCTGCGCATTTGAGATGTCCGGGAGGCTACACTCGGCTGGGATAGTTATCTCTCCTTTAGGGGAGAGGGGTGAAGTTTGCACTGAACCTGTCTGCCAGTATGTTGGCAATGTCTGTGGGTTCAGTGATTTTTGTATCATTTTGGACTAATTCTGAGCATATCTGTGAGTTTCCACCCAGGTTCCTAACATAGCTGAAAAAGGCCTTATGATTGTCCTTTGAATCCATGGCAATTTTTCTCTCAAAATTGGCCTTAGTTGATTTTATGAGTGCTCGTATTTTTTACTAATAATGATCAGGGGTGACTTCCCTTTTATGGATTTTGTTCTATCATGTAATAGCTTTCTCCTCTTATTGTAAAGTTTGTTAATGGCTGGGGTCCACCAGACTGGACGCTTGCCCTTTGTGGAAAGAGTCTTGGTTTTATTTGGGATTGCCTGATCCATGCAGTCCTGGAGGTGTTCATAGAAGGCATTTGTAAGGGCTTCCACAGCTTGGGTTGTGGTTTCCTCTGACTCAGGGGCCTTGAAGGATACCACACCAGTCTTGAGTAGTGTGAAGTTTGCTTTAGAGAAGTTCTTCACTATGGTCTTTTGTTTGGGGTGGGCGGGATGTGGATTTCCAGTGAGATTAGTTTATGATCAGATCTCACCAATGAGGGATATACTTCGGTGTGGAGCATTTTGTCCCCATGTTTGTGACAATGAGATCTAGTATATTTTCTCCTCTCGTGGGAACAGTGACTAGCTGTTCCATGGCATTTGAATTTATGAACTCCAGGAACCGTTGGGCTAGAAAGTTAGGGCTTGAGTAATGTTCCCAGTCTATATTCGGGTAGTTGAAGTCACCCAATATGATGGTGTTTGGAGATACATTTATACCCTCCAGTGTCTTCAGGAAGGCTGTGTGGGGTTCCTGAGTTTGAGAGGGTGGCCTGTAGCATGCTACAATTTGTAGAGCAGTTTTGCCTATTGTTAGTTGCACCTGGATGGTTTCCGGCTTCATGCGTTGCCACCAACCTGGAGGTGTGAGTATCCTTTATGAATATGGATACACCCCTCCTTTTGTGGAGTGGTCCGGGTTTTGGGGCCGAACGCATGATATGAGGTAAAACCTAATAGTGCCGGGTGCTCTCAGGAGCCTTGAACCAGGTTTCAGTTACAGCACAGACATCGATGTTCTCCATACTGAGAAGGGCCTCGAGTCGTGCATTTTGAGATTTAGACTTCTGGCATTGAGCAGCATTACCCTCAATTTCTTCCCATTTTTGTTTTCTAGGGTGGTAGGTTTAGAATTTGAGCCTTGCCTAAAAAGGCACTATGGGGGTGGCAAGAGCCTTAGCCAATATCCGGAATCCCAGGGTGACAGGTGCAAGCCGTCCCTCATGGCAGCGTGGCTTGTCAAGCATGTCATCCCAGGCAGACAGACACTGGATCCCCTTTGAATGACACCAGACATTAAGCCAATTGTTAAAGCTGATCATCTTGTCTCTATATTGTGGCATCATTCTTGGTGAAGGAAGGATACTGCTCAGGGTTAGGGTCATACCTGCCTGGGCTACATAATCAGAGAGCTCCTCTATGTCTCTTTTCATGCAGTCCAGGGAGGTACGTCTCAGGTCGCTCACACCAGCATGGACAATGACTGTGTCATATTTGTACTTGCTGTGGAGTGACCCGAGTGCTTGTGTTATGTGGCGGATTCTAGCCCGATAGGCAGCTTACTGTGACCCTCTCCTTGTTCAGCCTGGTGAGTGGGACGTCAGTGTGTCTGACTATGGAGTCACCTATGACAAGTATGTTTGGTGTTGTATTTGGCCTTAAGGGCTGTGACTGCTTTGCACACTGCTTTTGTGGTTTATGTGTTGCTTGTGGGGTGTCTTGAGGTAGCAGTTGTTTGGGTGTCTGCTTTGGAGGCCTCTGCTGTTTAGGTAAATTTTACTCAGAGCCTCCGAGTATGTCTTTGTGTGTTTATGTGTTTGATTCAGTGGAGTGGTAGCATTATGTGAGGCTGGTTTTGTGGTGTGTGTAGTTGCCTTCTCCTCCTGTCTGGTCTTGCCAGTCCTGAGTTGAGAGAGCTCAGCCTCCAGTTTGGCTAAATAGCTGCATCTCTGCAAGTATTTGTGTTATGTGGGAGGAGGAGAGGGTTTTCTGTGTACATGAGGCAGTTATAACATTGCCTCAAGATTCCCAGATTCACCAGCTGGACCGGAGAGGAGATTGACAACTGACCTTTGGACATGCTAGAATAATATTGGGAAATCCTTAATTGAAAACAAGGGCCAGTGGGGAGTGAGGGTGTAGTGCTTTTAATTTTTAGTGCTGACTTATATAATTGCTTTAGTGAGCAAGTGCCAGGTAACTTGAGTGCAATGTGATACAAGTAACTAAATGCAAAAACGACAAACAGTAACTTTCTTTCATGTGAGGCAGAGCACCTCGCTGGCCTTGTTCAAGAGGAATCTTGACCAATGGATGGGAGATCGCAGATATACCCCAGGGATTACTTCAGTGTCACTGCTTGACAGAGGCACAGCAAAATAATAGGCATAGTTTTCTTCAAACTAAAGGGGTGGCGAAAGCCACATAACTATGGGCTAGGCTTATAAATGCCCTTGGGCAGATAGCCTAGTATGAACCTATGAACAATGGGTCGTTGGATAATCTGCATGGCTTGTCACTCAGCCTTATTTTGCATGCAACGTCACATGGGTTTGCCCTGTCAATCACATCGGTCACACCCATTCCTGCACGAAAATCATGGTGGGGTAATGCTCTAATACAAAGCCTTTTGCTGCAACCAGCAAAAGTTTTTTTTCTCTTAAGTGCGGTGATACTTCAGAGAAGGTCAGGATTATGGTTAAGGTGTTTACTTCACAAACCCTAAGAACAGGATTTGATTCTTACCTTTGTGCAAGTAATTTGGCTAGGTTTAAAGGCCCGCAAAGGCAGACAGCCTAGTTCAAACCTATAAACTTACAAAGAGGAGGTATTGTATTTACTTTGGGCAATCCCATTCTCCTTCGCTTGCAAATATTCTTGACTATTTGTCCAGTACAAGGTAGTGTAAGATAATAGGGCTCTGGGGGATTTCAATAAAGCAAAATACTGAACGAGTTCAGCAGTATATCAAGAAATGAGGTCGGCTAGTAGTTATTCCTCATGTAGTAAGATAAAAGCATAGCTACTGTATAGTAAGAAAGAGGCAGAATTATCAAACCTAGAACATACACCGCTTTGTGAGGCACTATGATTTCATATCTCACTAAGCTCAGCAGTACTTACTAAATTAAACTTGCATGTTAGATATCTAAGACTAACTTCGCGGAGGTAATCTTTTCAAAGGCATTTTGATCAAAAACATCCATCTGTTAAATAAGTTATGTCTAAACAGCAATTTATGGCACAAAAGCTACTAAGACCACTTCCATATAAGCAAAGCTGCAAAAAGGACCAGAAGGTTATACAAATACGTCTTACAGTTCATAAATTGAATTATTTTAATTCCAACCTTCAAAAATCATGCAAATTCCTTACCTCACACCTTGACTACCCTGAGATTTCTGACATAGATGAATGCGAATTTCTCGCAGATTCTTTGATAAGTTTGACCCAATACTCCTCAACACGGTCGCCGCCATGCTGCCTGCAACCCCGTAACCTGCAGAAAGCCACGCCTCCTCCTGTATGACACTAAAGACTAAAATGCTCTCACTCTGAGAGTAAAACTAACATCAATGTAGATTTACTAGTAATGTGTGTGTACAAGAATAAGATAACAGGGCAAACTGTAAACAGTGTAAATTAATAATAAAATAATTTCCCAAAGAGTAACTGTTTAACGTACTTAATGATAAAAGCGCATTACGCGTACACATTTGTTTACAAAATTCTGCTACACCATTTTAGCTGTAATCCAATAACAACATTCCACTTGAGTGATAGCTACTATGCTCATGTAACACAGAATGTTGCTATGTTCTAGCCAATCGTGTAGCACTTCCCGTGTGCTTCATCTGTACTATACCTATACCGGAAACGGATACGCAATTGGCCTGTGTTGGCAGTGGTTATGTTTAAGTTATGCAAACTTTTCAGTAAAAATATTGAAATTCAAAAAGAAGAGTTATGCCTGAAAAAGATCGTAAGTATTAATGGTGTTTGGACTGTGACACTGTGTTAGGATGAGCTGCTGCTTTTGGAGACTCCGGCATTAATTTTATCTCCGTAGTAGAGGGTCTGTTGTCAGTCTGTTTTTTATTTATGTGTGTATGTATTTAAAGTTCTTTGTTGTGTATAATAGTTCATTAGATTGTGTTTTAGAGGCTGGTAGACATCGTGTTCCGGGTTTCAGTGTTGCTTATGATGAGCGGTTGGGCATTTGTATATCGCATATTTACAGTGAAGATGTGGAAGAAAGGTTCCTTATACAATAAGTATGAGTGTGTTTAAATTAATCATGGGTGTAATAGATTCATTGTCATGCAGCTACAGCAAGTATGATCACCAGTTATTGGTAGTATGTATAGGTTGAATAATTACATATGTAAACTGAATGTCGTTACTCATTCCTTCACTGACTCCCCGAATATTCTGTCGTGGTTTAGAATATGCTGGGTTTTTTCATAGTTTATTACTAGGAATTTGATCGATTGCAAATCTCACTACATTCTATCCATTTTTGTAATGGATATTGGAGCCAGTTAACCTTCCACGTGTCTACATGCTTTGAATAGGATTTTGGAGCTACTTTCCTTTATTTTAAGTAGGGCGTCTTAACTAAACTGACAAGTTGTTGGAACATAAGGGGGACAAAGGAGCGTAATTGTTTAAGGAAAACACGTATCCCTTCAACAGGTTCTATGTATGTTTTAGTGAAGGTTTATGCTTGCGTGGTTGTTCATGTTACAGGTTTTGCAAAGGTATAGCAGGTTCAGGAAGTACTCTTTTTTTTTTACATGAAGTCTTGCTGACTAGTTAAAGCTCACCCTGTAGGAGTCTATATGAGGGGGAAAGAGAGAGTGCTAGCTTTAAGATTTTATCATAGTTCATGGTCCTGGGGCTGTTGACTTTCTTCGTAAGGAAACATTAGAGTTTTCAAGTTTATTCACGTATTTAACAGTTGTATGCCAAAGAGAGCATAATATTTTATTGTAGGCATAATTGGAGAGGAGTGGTGAGAACTTCCTTATATCTAGGCAATATTCTTTTTTCCTCAAAAAATGTATTTGCAATTAAAATAACATTTACATAATATTTTTAAATTATATACAATATTTACAGTAGCCTGACTTTCAATTATGTACATTGTATGTTATTAAGTATGCAATTAACAGATCAGTTTTCAGAGATACAATATTGATTATTGCAGTGTGTCCAACAAAGATATAACTTTCTTCCAAGGATTATTTTCCAATGGCCTGGGATGGATTCATAGTTCTTTGTTTTTATTTCCATTGATGCAGTTGTCTTTAATAAAGTGTAGAATTCTTCCAAGGTCAGTGGTGTATTTGAGTTCCACCTTCTGGTTATGCATTTCCTAGATATAGCAAGTATTGTCCATAACAAATACATATTTGTAGGCACATAGATCTAAAACTTTGGTTTGACCTTTTAACCCCATTTACCATCACTAAGAACTTTCCTCACAAAATATATAGCTCACAAAATATATAGGGAAACAATAACCTCCTGGGAACAAAATGGATTCTTATGCTGGTTTCAATGTGTAAATTAAATGTTTTAGATATACATATGATAAAAACTGCTTACAATATTCCAACACAGGACTGGTTAACCTTTACAAAGCATTCTAATGTACACACAAGATTTATGCGGATTAATTAATAATTCCTCATTTAAAGATATTCCAAATCTAATAAGTTTTCTGTATGAATTTATATATAATAGTTGCGAAAAGAAAAATTCCATTTCAAATCTATATAAAGAGGTAATAACATATAAAACAATTCCCAAACCATCATACTGGCAGTTTTTCACAAAAGGTCAGTCATTGCAGTTAGCAGAAGAAATTAAAACTAACATCTTACTATCCATTAATTACACCTCTAACACACACTACTGGAAAATATTTAACTGGAAATACTTACATAGAGCATTTTTAACACCAGATAGAATTAAAAAGATCAGTTCTACTACAAATGTTTTTTGCTGGAGGTGTGAAAAGTCAAATAAAGCAGACTGGATTCATATTTTTTACGAGTGTAATAAAGTTAAATCATATTTGAATGGAATCAATCATTTTTTACAAGCTTTATTTAATGAATCCTTCACCTTAACTAAAGCATTGATTATACTAAATATAAAGAAGATATACTTTTGATAATCAGCTGGCCTAGGTAAAAGGCTTTTGTAACAGCAGTAGATATAAAGCTGAAAGAAGAAAAGTAGATATATCATTGCCTGAGTAGCAGTCATTGTCTATGAAAGTGCCTAGGCCCCTAACAGCCCTGTCAGTTTGAAGGAGGGCTGTTATTGCAGGTGCATGGGTGCACATGTTTTCCATTGCATAAGGCACTATACTTTTTAGCGTTTTGCTTTACAACACTGTTTTGACACATTGATTCGTATGTGTTAAGCCTTCTTGAAGGATATGTGAGTACACCAGAAAGTTGATGATAGCGCCAAGTTTGCAGCCATCTGTAGAAGTTGTCAACCAACTACCTTTGGCATGAGCAATTAACATCAGAGAATTAAATACCAAATAGGAGCAGCCTTTTATAGGAGAGTGTGTCCCCAGTCATAATTGATTTTGTTCTGTATTTGAGCCAGTTTGCTGTCCATTGGGTTAATTAATGGTTTATATTTATAGTAAACTCTCAGTTAACTGGCACCCTTGGGGATAGGTAGATGCCAGATAACTGTAGTTTCTGGTTGCTTGAGAGTTACTATTAAAAACAGGCCTGACTAATACTGTACCCTATACTATTTGTTTGGTTTCACTTGTTCTCGGGTTGTGGGGAGAGGGAATTTATTCCTGTTTTCCTTTTTAAAACTCTAAAAATGTAAAGTATGTTTCTGCGAGGGGAAAACAGAAACTGCAACACATGAAAATTGTACTGTATCTCTTTGATAATTTTTGCCGGTTGCATGAGTTCCGGTTAACTGAGAGTTTACGGTAACTTAATTAGTCTGTAATATCCAAGCATGTAAATGTAACAAAGGCCTTGGCCAGGTCAAGGGAAGTTGTTTGTACTGATTTTCCCCCTCCTCTTGTACTTCAGGTCCACCCTCCCCCCGAGAAGTCTTTTAGGCTAAATAGGCAGGTTATTAATTTCACATACCCAAATTGGTTTAAGCCAAAATATTGTAAGCTACCCTGTGAGTTCCATAGTGATGCTTTCCTTTACATTACAGTTAAGATTGGTGAGGATTATTGGTATGTCTTTGCCTAGGTCAGTGGAGAGGTCATCCTTGTGAATGGGGGTGATAAGAGCTGCTCTCCAGGCATCTGTTCCAGAACCACTTGAGAGGCTCAGGTTGAACAGATTCAAAAGCAAGTCAGTGTGACAGTGCTCCATACTTACAAAGAAGCAGGCTGGCACATTATCAGAATGCTTAGAGGTAGTGTTTTATCTTTTTGAGTGGTTTTTGGCCTTGGTCTATGGTGATCCTTTGTTTGTGTGTGTATGTTAGGGGGCGGTGGCAGGGTTGAGACAAGTGAAAAGTTTGGACTTAGGCTGTGGTGATCCTTGGGGTGGATGGGTGCAGACATGGTGGTGATGTGGGGGGCTGGGGGTGGCTGGGTTGGGACAAATGAGAAGTTTCAGCTAAACCTATAAATTAATAGGTAGCATTATCAACTTTGCTCTGTCCTCAGGGGCTTGGTACATGTTATTGTTAGGTATAAGTTCTGGGATCTATGACATTTTGTCGAATGGTTATTCATCAAATAATCGTTCGAACACCTATATATAGCCGCTCTTCATTGAACAGCAAATTTTAAGCAGGGCGAACAAGCAGTTAGCCAACCGAGTGACTGCAAAAAAAATAAATAAATTTAAAACCTGCCAATGTGGAGGCTACAGGCCCCCAGTGTTGGGGGTTGTGCCCCTCACATCCCCTAACTAAGTATACCAACTCTGAGATCAGACTACAGTGGGGAAGAGGACTAATTCTATACAGTGGCCAACCGCTGGTTTACCCTAGTTAAAATTCGCCATTCGATGAAGAGCAGCTTCGCTAAATAGGTGTTCAATGAATGGTTATTTGCTGAATAGCCATTCAACAAAATGATATAGACCCTAAGTTCAGTGAAGTGCTGGGTATTCTTCCTGATGTTTCTTACATAGTTGAAAAAAGTGATATGGTTATCCTTGACAGAGATTAACAGCTGGTGCAAAGGAAGTGGGCTCATGCTAAACATGAAAAAATGTAGTGTAGCATTTTGGTAAACTCAGCATTTTCATATCATCCCAGATAGGTGAGACATCCCTTCATTCAGTTATAGGAGGTTACCAGGCTAATGGCCATAGAGCCTTTTTAAGTCTAGTTATTCATGGCCCAATTTTCCCAATTATCAGTGCTCACTGGCTAGAATGGCTTTGGTATATGCCTGTGCCTTAGGGCATCTATAACCTGCCCCTGTCCATAAGGACCACAGGAGACAAACCAAGGATGAATTTGCAATTTCCCATCCATTGGTCCAAATTGTTTGAATAGGCTTAGGGAAGAACTCTGTTTCACTTGAATGGAGAGTCTGTCCCAGAGAAGGGGTAATCTGTTTGACACATACCTGTCCCTTCAGCTTGTTTTATTTATGCTGCAGATGAGGTTTAGATCCTTAGACTGGGTAACCCTAAGTGCTGTTTATTTTGCAAATCTGTAGTAGATCCATCAGGACTGGATCAAAGAATGCCTTGTAGGCATAAACCGATTACAGGGGCAAGGCTTTAAGGCAGTTTGCAGAGGGCATATTATTTACACACTGTATTCTAATAGTGAGGAACTTTTTTTGGCCACTCCAGCTATTGCAGATGCCTGGTCAGGTACATTCTTTTTTTTTAAAACAAGTTTGTTGTTTTTAACATACAAAATAAATATCATAACAATCTTATACAAGCAATTAAAATGTAAATAGTTATAACATTTAATAAAACCATCAAAATATTTACAGAGACATCCACTACAAATCAAATCAATTGATTAAACTGTAATGTCTTACTAATGAAACTAAGATTTTTTTTAACAGGTTTTGTAAAGTATCCCATATAATATAGTAAGACGTTTTTCTAGTAGTTCTTGACTTTATTGTCATTAATTCCATATGACACACTTCAGTCATAACATTTTTAAATTCATTAAATGAAGGAGGAGTACCTGAAATCCAATTTCTGGTAATTATTTTTCTAGCCACTGCTAGAATAGAGCATAATAAGGGAAGTTTAACTTTTTTAACACTTTTAGGAACAGGAGTGTTAAATAATATAAGTGATTTAGAGACAATGAAATTATCTGTGAAAAGAGCCTGCAAAAAATCATTGATTAACATCCAATATTCCTTCAATTTTATACAGTCATAAAACATATGTGCCCAATCAGCATTTATTTCTACATTGCATCTCTTACATAAGTTGTCTTTATTATTTATTTTATTCATCATTAAAGGTGTATAGAAAGAGCTATGTAAAAATTTCCAATTAAAAAGTCTCCAATTAATGGAAGAAGTAGTTTTATAAGCAGATTCCAATATATATTGTTTATCTTGTTGTTTTGGTGATTCACCATTAATGGAAATGAAATAATTCCATTAAGTATCTGAACTGTAATGAGTTTCTTCTCTAATAATTTTATGTATGTGTGAGAGCTTACCTTTATCAGAAACCCTATGTTGTAAATTTAATATCAAGTAATCAATCAGAATTGGGACAGATTCTTTAACTGTTAAAGACATTAAATCAAGTGTATTAATAAGATGTTGTCTAAAAGTCTGAATTTCTAACCAACATGTTTCTCTCAAAAATCAAATTCTTAATTTAAGAAGTCTAAATTTTTTACTTTATTGTCAGACAGCAACTGATACCAATACTTTAAATCATTCTCTGTGACTAAAAGAATTCTTTCAGAGGTGGTTGATAAAAGAATACCTTGTGTATACATTATAGGGAATAGGATAAAATTCCATTCCTTATACTTAGGATGCATAAATATAAAATTACGATATCTAATAATAATAATATTTAATGGGTAACTAGCTATATATTTTGGTGTAATAGATGAAGTACAAAATTCTTTTAGTAACCATAACATGGGGTTATTTACAATAGTATTTTTATGTATTAAAGAGATTTTCATGAAGTGAATGCTAATTAGTTCCCAATAATCTTTCCATTTTGCAACATATGACTGACCTATTAAAAAAGTAATAACTTTTGGAAATGAAATGCCCCCTTGAGACCAGCTATTAGTATGTTTCTTTAATGCAATCCTAGGTCTATTAGATGCCCATAATAAATTTAACATTAGTGAATTCAATTTCTTAATAATTATTTTTGTAGGTGGGAGTATTATTGATTGTATTAAGTATAATATCATTTTAATAATTGTGAGTCTCTCTTCCATGGTAAAAAACATATTGTTCCAGCTATTGAAAAGATTTTGTATATTATGAAGACAGTTACTATAATTATTATGTATAATAGATTTAATATCTTTAGTTAATATTATACCTAAGTAAGTTATCTGACCTGAGTTGGGTATATATTTGTGAAAATCATTAGTGAGGACATTTTTTCGTGTGTATATTGGTAATATTTTAGTTTTTTCTTCATTAAATATCAAACCAGAGATATTTTTAAAATCTGTCATTTTATCAAATAATGACTGCATAGAAGAGTTAGTTCCTGCTGACGTAACATCTGCAAAAAGTTGAATTTTAGATATTGTATTTTCATCTATATCAAATCCTTCTATATCAGTGCTGTTTCTAATCAAATTAGCCCAAGGCTCCATTATTAAAGTAAATAATAGTGGAGAGAGTGGACACCCTTGTTTTGTACCTTTTAATATGGGTATTTTTTGTGAGACATATGTTCCTATCTTAATGTAAGCCAATGCTCCTTTATATAGATGTTCAATTAGATTCACAAATGCATCAGAGAAATTTGTACACTTCAATAAGATAAACAAGTAGTCCCAACTTACTGAGTCAAATGCTGAACTTATATCAAGACTAATAAGTGTTAAGTCTTTCTTTTTCCTGTTTGCATAATCAATTAATGTTAAAGTTCTCCTTATATTATCAAAAGTATTTCTATTTATAATCAAGCCTGTCTGATCTATATCTATTATACCTGGAATGAATACTCATAAACATTTTATAGTCAACATTAAGTAATGAAATATGTCTATATGAAGTGCATCTGGTTGGGTCTTTATTGGGTTTTAAAATTGGTGAAATAAATGTGTATTGCCAGGATGGGGGAGTTGTTAACTCATTTTGAGCTAAAATGAAAACCCTATGTATTAATGAGTAAGTACTTTTAGGAAGAATTTTATAAATCTCTGGTATAATACCATCATTACCTGGTGCTTTTTTTGATTTAAGTTTGTTTATTTGTGTAATAACCTCTGTATATGAAATATTTTTATCTATTAGTTTAGTCTGTTGTTTATTAATTTTTTTGTTAATGTTTGTAGTTATAAATTTCTTTATTTTATCTTTAGAATCCATGTTAATGTTATTGTGATTAATTTTATGAAAGTGATTTCTAAATTCATCTAATATTTCTGGTAAACTAGAAACATTCTTCTTTTTCCCTGGAGAGAAAATTTCTTTGATATGATTTTGTTTATTCAGCCTTTTTGTTTTATTTTTAAGTCTATGTAAGTATTTGGGACTTATTGAGTAAGACAAAAACTTATATTTCTCTGTTATTTTGACTTTATGGGTTAAAATTTCTTTGTATTTCTCATTTAATTTATTTATTTCCTCAATGACTTTTTTTGTCCATAATATTTTCTTTATTATTATGTTTATATGAGTCTAATTTGCTTTGAATATCTAGTGAATTATGATCTGATATATGACATGAAATGATTTCGTCTGTTACCGTTTGGTTAGAAATAAAGACTCTATCTATTCTTGAATAAGTTTTATATCTGTTAGAAAAAAAAGTGTATGGTAATGATTTAGAATCTATCTGATTATTAATATCATTCAAATGATATAAATTAATAAAATCCTTTAAATGTTTTGCATTAGATGTAATTTTCCTTTTTCCTATAGTAGTAGTATCTTTTTCATGTAGGATACAATTAAAGTCACCTGCTAAAATAATATCTCCTATAGAAAATGATATAATCTTATTGAGATGGTGTTTCACTGTATTAATGCCAATTCCTGGTATCCAATATACATTGATTAATGTATATACTTTCCCATTAATCTGTATTGTAACCATACAAAACATTCCTTTATCATCTTTATAAGACTTAATAGTTTTAGGTGTGGGCATATTTTTGTTCCATAAGATAGCCACTCCTCTTTTTTTCTGTGTGTGTTCTGAGCTAACCAAGACTGTATATTTATTAGTGGCTAATTTGTCTATATCCTTTTTCAGGAGATGTGTTTCTTGAAGGAATATTAAGTTGGCTCTATGCAAATTAATATATCTCATTAAACTTGCCCTTTTACATGGGTTATTCAATCCATTAATGTTTAAAGAAATTCCTTTTAGAGATACCATTTAACTTTTATAAACATATAAAACATATAATCAGAATAACAATTAGCAAAATAAGTATTATTATGTCTCCTCCTTTAGGTGTTCCATTAATTATAGCTGTATTTAATGAAAATCTTATGGAATTTTGTGTAAGTTTCACTTTTATTTGTAGTGACAATGAGTTTATAAAATGTGATGTGGATGTCAAAACTATATACATACAACAATAATCAGGTGAAAATAATGTTTGGATTAAACATTGCACCCAGCCTGGAGTTGAAAACTCCAACTTCGAGTAGCAAATACCACTCAAGTTATCCCCCTATCCTAAGCAGCAGTACTTCAGCTGCCACCAAATTAATTCGATACTATTATTAACTAAAGTTAACCTCATTTAACTTGATTATCTATTATAACAAAGCTAAACAATTTATATAACAGCTTCATATAAACATATAAAAACATTTAGAAACAACTAATATTGCTATGTACATCTATTCTGTATAATACACTCATAATCAAAATAGCATTCTAACAATCTTGATAATGAGAGCAAAGAAGAGAGAGAGAAAAAAAAAAGGAATATCCATATGGTAGTTTAATAAAAGTTTGTAAGAATAAGTTCTTATTATATGTTTATGTTCATTTGAATTCAATAACCTATATTATCTTAGGCTATTATGGTTCAGACATTACTTATATTAGGGTATTCCCACTTTCTGCCATAGTAATACAGTTAAAAGCTTTTAAAACTTTAAATTACTTGCACCAAAAGCTTCCTTCTCATATTTATTATTGCCAATTAAATGAAATATTTATTCTCATGCATAAGTTAAAAGAACATACTGCACAGCAATGTTGATTCCTAGTTATACACAAATCATTGTGATGAAAGCCATCTGTATTTTATATATCTGAACTGCAGCTTTAAAATATGTCACATGACAATTTCTTCTGAAATATAATCATAATGATACATGTACTTGTCTGTTAGTCAAGGCAAATGATTTATAACATTACATATGTTTAAATCATAAGCATTTATATACATTAAAGTGCTGCAGTCATATAAGCTTTCAAAAACAAGTGTACATGTGTTTTACCTTCTATGCCTTCTAAAATATCTCATTTGTTTACTATGGCATATTAAGTCATTTAAAATCATTATAACTTTTATATTTTATAAATTACATCTTAAATAAGTAAGTTATTATAAAGAAAAACTCACATTTAGGTGTCATAAAGTTCGTTTTTCATCATAAAGTCACATTTACAGCAGTTCTACTTCCTGAAACAGTTTACTTCTTGAATCTACGATGTGTCAGTGTGAAATCAGGGGTCAAAGTTCAAAATGGCTGCTTTCAGCTTCTCTGCGTGTATTCTGAGTGTTGAAGCTTTTAAAACGACTCGAGGACACTATTCACGAGGAAACCCACATCCCAGATTGTCTCCCATAACATTCTGGCGGGAATTTTAGTAAAAGCAAGTGACTGACATTCATTTTGTAATACAAATGAATCTAAACAGTGCAAAACCTTCTCGAAGCATTTTACAAGTCATTACAGTCTCTATGACAGTGAAACCAAGCCTACAGTTGTTTAACATAAACACAACTTATTTTTATATGCCCCATTTCATTTTCTCATACAAATCTTATTACATACACATATCAGTATTATCAGAAGCATATAACTTTATAGATAAGAGAGAGAGAGAGAAAAAAAAGGGACCTACAAAGAGTATCTACAAATATATATTACTTGCTGTTTGTTTTAATAAAGTAGAACATGAGACGTATTACTTTCAACTACTTTAGTTCTAGTTAACTGCAATTATATCATGACATATTATTTGAAATCATGTATTAAGTAATTAAGTCATGGTATAATATTTAGCAACAGTATTTAAACAGCATAAATCATTTTAAAGAACTAATAAATTATTTTTCCCCTTATTTCATATTTTTCATCAAACCTCTCTCCCTGCCCTCCCCCACCCCTCACTAAATGTATAGTTTAAAGAGAATGCCATTATTTAAAACAAGAAGAGAAAGGAAATGTATCAAATTACTAACCTTAGGTCTCTTTATCACAAAGAGAAACAAGTTGATTCATAGCAGGTTATTTGTTCCTCAGAAAGTTTGATTATTTATAAAACAAAATCAATTCTTTGCACACAAAAAAGTAACTTTGAATAAATACTTAAGATATTTGTGGCTTTCTTGAAAATGTAGTAACTGTAATTAAAGAGTTCAAAGAAATATAGAACATGTCATTTGTTTTTTAGTCTTTTTTGCTTCTCTGAAGTCTTCCAAGAAGTTCCTGTTGCCATCCTCTTTAGCGAAGGACTTGCCCATTCCATATCTTCTATTTTATCTAATATTTTATTTTTTTTAATATACAGCAAAGCAGAGTCCAAGTCTTCAAAAATTCTAGGGCCATCTGGTAAAAAGATTTTTAGTTTGGAGGGAAATAAAAGATGAGTTTTGAACTGTGCTTTCTTAAGCTCTCTTATTAATGGCAAAAAAACTTTTCTTTTTGTTATTACCAAGGAAGAATAGTCATTGTCAAAATGCACAGTTGCCTCATTAATTTTTATAGGTGCTTTAGCCCATGCAGATTTTAATACCATCTCCTTGTCATAAGATGATAAAAATCTTACAATAACTGATCTAGGATACTTTTTATTTGTATTAGAATTAGATAAAGACCTATGGGCTCTTTCAATACCAAAAGAAAATGCTTCTGACAGATCTAAAGTTTTGGGAAGCCAAGTATTTAAAAAGGAAGTAATGTTGTTACCTTCTATATTTTCTGGCAGTCCAAAAATCCTTATATTATTGCGTCTGGATCTGTTTTCCAGGTCATCTAGTTTGGATTGAAGGTGTGTGTTCTGTTTCAATAAAAATTCAATGTTAATTTCTTCTTCCTGAATTCTGTTGTCCATATCATTAAGAGTCTCTTCTATACCTGTAATCTGAGCTTTCTGATGCTGTAAGTCTTGATGTAACAAATCCATTTGTTTTGTGTTTTTTTTTCTATAAAGTTATCAATTTTAACATCCAGTCTGTCCATTTTAGTTGTTAGTTGCTGAATAGTTGATAGTAAAGACTGAAGCTCTTTCTTGATGCTGGAATCCTGACTGTTAGCCTTACTGGAACTCATTCTGAACAGAGGTGATGAAAGAGAAATTTCCAAGAAGATTTCTGACAGGAAAATTATTTACATTTTCTTTCTTTTTTAGATATTATTCAAGATACTGATATTCCAAATGTTTTTA
This sequence comes from Protopterus annectens, assembly GCF_019279795.1. Taxonomy (NCBI): domain Eukaryota; kingdom Metazoa; phylum Chordata; order Ceratodontiformes; family Protopteridae; genus Protopterus; species Protopterus annectens. The sequence goes on from NC_056733.1 coordinate 1,081,216,941, forward strand.
GAAAGAAAATTTTAAAGTAATTATTTATTTTATTATTATTTATTTATTTTACATTTGTTGACCGGGATGGTCCGACTGGATACATGTCCATTTTCAGCGGAGGCCCGGGGAGAAAAGCTCCACATTAACAGTAGGAAAAATACATATTAAAGAAAAACAATTTATTCTCTTTGGTAGTTTAAACAAAAAGATAAAAATACTATAAAGTATATAAAAATAGACTACCCTAGTGAGGGAAAAAAGAAAAAAAGAACAGACACAGGATACAACATGCTTTTTTCTCTTTCTAGTCTGACCATGAAGGAAAAAAAAACTTAAAACTTATGACCAGAATTCAAGGGGAGGGGGGGATAGAAGGGGAAGAAAGAGAGAGTGGTCATCTGGGATTTAAAGGTTAGACTTGAGAAGGAAGAGCTCACTAATTAAGGGAGAGTTAATCTGGACTTGCACATTGGCAGAGCCAATGTGATTTGAGATGGTGAATTAGTCTTTTTTTGAATAGGTTTAGGGAGGAAATGATGGTGAGACTGGGGGGGAGGGAGTTCCATTTTTTTCCAATGGCATTGGCAAACAGTGCATCACCCCCTGCGTTATTGGACTTGATAGTTTGAGCAAGTAGCTTATTTGAGGAGCGTAAACTATTGAGATTATTGTACTGTTTAATTAACTTTATCAGTGCAGGAGTTTTGTCAGGTTGTTTCAGAATTTTAAAAGCCAGAATTAGTTGGCTTTGCTGGAGAAGGTTAGGGAATTCGATCCAACCCAAGTTTTGTAGGTTGGTACAGTGATGAGTTCTATAAGGCATCCCGGTTACAAATCTGGCAATATGATTGTAACAGGATGATAGTTTATTAAGGTCAGTTATATTAAGATTCGTAAGAATGGGGGAGGCATATAGGAGGGTAGAAAGATGAGAGCTGGCAGTGGCCATTTTTGCACATGGAGTCAAGAAGGATTTTAAGCGATAAAGTGACCCGATTTTCTTAACAGTTTTAATAGTCTGATTGATATGTATTTCAAATCGTTTATTATCAATGGAAACCCCTAATAGTTTAGTATAGGAATCCGGGGAGATAGTAGTTCCATTTTTGGAATGTATAGTAAATGTTGTGGGTATGGACTTTTGTGCAGGGTGGAAGAGAACCAATTTGGTTTTCTTTGGATTTAGAATCAGTTGCCGTCCCAATAGCCAAGTCTCAACTGCAGGATTGTGTTTTAGTTAATAGGTTGGTAAGAGATGGATCCGAACAGACTAATGTCGAGTCGTCTGCATATTGAATACAGATGGCGTCTGGGATGGCTTTGTAGAGGTCATTTATAAAGATTGAAAAGAGAAGAGGTCCCAGTATGGAACCTTGGGGAACTCCTATGGTGTTGGGTAGGAGGCTAGAAAGCTTATGCTGCCAGAGTACCGCTTGTTGCCTATCCGAGAGATAGGCATGAAACCAGGCCAGAGATTGGTTATCTAAGTAGAGATTTTTTAGGGTGTTATGAAGTAGTTGGTGGTTCACCATATCAAAGGCCTTTGATAGGTCCAGAAAGAGAGCTGATGATATTCTTTTCTCATTCCTGTTATGGTTAATAGAGTCAGTAAAAGAGAGAAGGGCAGTGGTAGTACTATGATGGGGTCTGAAGCCATGTTGTGAACTGGTTAGCAGGTTGTTCTGGGTAAGATAGTAGATTAGTTGTTTGTGTATGCACTTTTCCATAATTTTGGCTATTGGAGACAGTATAGCTATGGGCCTATAATTTGATAGTTCCGTAGATGAGCTACCTTTATGGAGTGGTATCACATGGGATATTTTCCAGATTGAGGGGATTGTAGATTCAGCTATGGTGCGATTGATGAGTATCGAGATGGGGTAGGCTATGACGTCAGCAGCCTTTTGTAAGTATTCTGCTGGGAGAAGGTCAGCAGAGAGAGTAGTTGGTTTTAGTTTCTTCAGTAAGGATCGAATGTAGTCAGTTGAGACAGTTTGAAATTTTAAAGGTGGGTTTGGACATTAGGATGTTATCTATATTAGGGATGTTGGCAGCTGGTAACTGGTTAGCTAGGGATTGTATAGTGTTAGTAAAAAAGGTGTTAAAGGAATTGGCTACTTCTTCTGGTATTTTATCACATAGCGTTTCTGGAGTGGGAGTTGATGATTTGCCTGGACGGAGTAGATTATTTAAACCGGCCCAGAATTTTTGAGGGTTATTTTGGTGTTTTTTTTGTAGTTGGCAATAATAACTTTTTTTGTCAAGTGTTATGGCCTTTTTGGTCTCATTGCGTTGCTGTTGGAATTTAATGCGGTCAAGGGGTGACTTGGTTGCTCGCCATTTATCCCAGGTTTTGTCTCTAACTTTGATTAGGCATTTTGTGTCTTTTGTCAGCCAGGGTGCTATTTGTGTTTTGGTTCTGATTAATCTTTTTGGGGCATGAGACTCTAGTATGGCTAGAAATGTACTATTAAATTCTGAAACTGCCTCCTCTAAGGGGAGATACTTAAGGGATGCCCATTTGTAGGCTTTGAGTTCTATCAGAAACTTTGTATGGTCAAAGTGTTTCCTATTTCTAACCAATCTATACATGGGTGGTTTAGAGGATATTTCCTTGTTTTTCCTTGTTATTTCCTGTCAGTGTAGTTATGTTGGTGGAGCTGAAGAAATCTGCTGCTATCTTGTGTTCATCCTTGGCCACGCCCCCTGGTCAGGTACATTCTGAAGGGTTCATTGTACTCAGTTATTGGTCTAATGAGGGCTGAGTGCAGTGGGACTTTGATCTCCTTGGATCTAGATGCAGTTGTGCTGCATTGAAGGATTTTCTCACTACCATGGATACATGGTGATCAAAGTTCAGGTTACTACTGGGCCTACTCTTAGGGGAGCATTTGTCAATGTTGTAATTTACAGGGGTAATAGTCTTTCCAAAAGGTGTAATTACGCAATGCAATTTTTTTTGCTTTTGTGGATCAAGTTTTAGGACCTGATTCTGGCACCAGTATTTGCTTGTGTCAGACCCTCCTGGAGGCTGTCTGCATCCATTTCGCAGTCGTCAGCAAATTTTGTAGGCCAAAGGCCATATACATTTGCCTTGACTTCAGAGAAGTATATTCCAAACAGGAGAGGTCACAGTACTGAGCACTGTGGGACGCCACTAGTAATAGGCCTCTTGGTGGAAGTGGATTTCCCCCATCCTAACTTCATGTGCCCTATCTGTGAGCCATTTGGCTGTCAATCGAGTGACATAAGGATTTATGCCTAAATTTGTGTTTGTATACAGTACTCAAGGGACATATTGTGTCATATGCCTTTGCCAGGTCAAGGTGGGCAATATATACCCTTTTTTGTCCTTGTTCAGGGCTCTAGTGATCTTCTTGAAGAAGTCCACCAAGTTTAGTCAGCATAACTTTTTCTTGACAAAACTGCTCTGGGATGGGTATCTGTTCCACAGTGATTCTTGGCCTTGCACATATGACTAGTCAAACTTATGGATTTGTATTTCCCTGTGTCTGTTGATGGTCCACTTTTGTGTAGAGGAATGACTAATAAGGTATTCCATTCCCTAGGAGTGAAGCCTGTTGGAGTGTGTGGTTGAGTGGAGGTTCTTGTGGGCCTTACAGGTCATGGTTAAAGCTCTTTAGGCATCATCCTGAGATGTTATGACCCACTGATGCAGTGTTTACAGCTTTACAGAGTATAGTGAGGACTTGTTCTTTAGTGTTAGTTGAGGGAGAAATGGTAGTGTGTATATCCGTGTGTGTGTGTGGGGGGGGGGGTCTGTGGGTGAAATTGGAGCTAAATTTATTGTCCAGCAAATTTGCTATAATCCACAGTTCGGTACAGGACATTCTATTTACTTTTAGTTCAGCACACTGTTGGGTGCCCTTTTAAGGTTGAATACATAACTGAAAAATGGCTTATTCTTAGCCTGGGAGGGAGTTTGTACCTCGAAGTTGGCTGTGGTGGTCTTAATTATCCCCTTAAGTTGCTTGTTTTTTTTTTTTTTTTTTTCTAAACAAGAAACATCTTTTTTGAATGATCATTTATGACAGGCAATCATACATTTATGTAAATGAAAACAAACTATATTGACATGTTTTCAGTTGCAAACAATCTACTTTGCATATAATCTTCTATATAGTCATAGCTCATTGAATTCCTGCTTTCGCTTAAAGTTCATTCCTTCTGCAAAGTATTATCCTATGTTTATTCTTCCCACAATTCCCATTTTTATATGTAATTTGCTCTTAACCTTTTCTAAAGGTCCTACTTCCAGTTCTTTTATCTCTTTTATTATATTCACTACTTTTAGTGCGGTTGATTTAGACTTTAATTTCCATTTTCTAGTAATTGCTTTTTGGGCAGCTACCAGAATTAAATTCTGCATGGCTTTACTATGTCTATACAATTCTAACACTGTATCACAGCTCAAAGAAAATCATTTCCTTAGTTACACCAATTTGTTCACCCAGTATTTTTAGTCTGCAGGGAGTTTAGGCAAGAGCTTCCAGTCTCTTAGTTTTTGTATTACCTTTTGTATAGTCTTTTTCCACATGTCCTCAGCTGCCATAAGAGTCCTTTTAAACCATACTTCTGAATACTTCATTTTATCACGTCCCCATAAATATGGGTATTGCTGAACCAATTCGCGTGTGGGTACATAGTTTACAGCTATAGCCTTTGTTTCTTTTTCATTAATTTTATATACCAAAAAAAAAAACTGAACGGTTTCAGAATGTTCCACAACAGTGAGATGTCCATTTCTGGCTTTATCAGGTACAAAATAATCTGCAAATAAAGCCAACTTTTCATAAATACCATACCAATTATATCCTTGAATTTCCAAATTCCTTATTTTCTTTGACAGTGGTTCTACATATAATGTGAATGACAAAGGGGAAAGAGGAGATCCCTGCCTGGTTCCCCTATTCACACACAACTTGTAAAAGAGGCTCCCCCCACTTGAATTTTTTTTTTTTTTTTTTGCCTCTGATCCCCCGTTTATCCCCCATATTAACGTTATTATTGTAACAGGGCATGCAACTGCTTCCATTGCCTTACTCATAAAATCCCAGCTTATCCTGTTGAATGCTTTCTCGACTTCAAGACCCATCAGCAATATCTGTATTTTCTTACTTTATGCTTCCCTCTGGATCATCCTTGATTAATTAATGTTGTCAAATGTTTGCCTTGATTGATTAATGTTGTCAAATGTTTGCCTCCTCTCAACAAAACCACATTGATCCTTATGTACCAATTTGCCATTCTTTTAACCATCAATGACGTAAGCACTTTATAATCAGTTTAAAATTGAAATGGGCTGACATGAAGTTGGGTCTTATGGGTCTTTATCATCTTTAGCTATTGCAGCCACCAGTTTTTTCCAGGATGTTAGCGTTTCCCCTCTTTTTAAAATACTGTTAAATAAAACCTTCCAGACCTTTATCACTTTTTTTCCTCTCCTGGCTTTCAAGATTCCACCAGAATACCATCTGTTCCCAGAGGCTTTCCTGCAGATTGGTTATACATCACCATTTGTGGCTCATCTCCTTCTGTCTTAAATGTTAATTGTTGAGCCTCATCTACCGCTAACTGTGGCATATTTAAGTGTTCTATAAATATTTCCATTTGTGCTTTTTCTTTTTCCTCAGTGCTCTGCTTTTATACAAATTTTCATAGAATTTCTGAAATATTTTGCCTTCCTTTGCCGCATCTCTGGTTATTTTTCTTGTTATAGGCTCCCTAAGTATGGCAAAAAACATTTCTACTTTTTGTTGTCTTAAGTCATTGTGCTCTGGAGTTTTATTATATAAAAAAAAAAAAAAAAAAAAAAAACAGTTGCTTAACAGCAGTCTTTCTAAATTTGTGGATATTATCAAGGTACTCCCCTATTTATAGGTTCATAGGTTCATAGATTAGTACTAGGCTAACTGCCCTTGCGAGCCATTTTAAGCCTAGTCAATTATCCCCTGTGAGATTCAAACCCTGTACCTTGTGTTTATAAGGCAAACACCTTAACCATTAGGTCACCCTCCCAACCCTTTTTTCTTTAGTTCTGTAATTGCGCCTCTTCTTGTTCTGTAAGGTTCCCCTTATTTTGTAATACTTTAACCTTTATCAGCCCCTCTAAATAATTCTTATTGCTTCTTAACGGATCTCCTTTTCTTTTATTTCTACCCTATTTTTAAACTTCACTTTTGTTTTATCCCACTCACTCGCTATAACTTGTGGAGCGTTTTCTGTCTTCCCCAGATAACTTCCAAATAGTTTCCACTACCCCTTCCTTAAATTCCTCTCTTTTTCAAAAGGTAGGTAGATAAGCACCAGTGGTGCTTTTTATGTTAGCAGTTATTGGTACATGATCTGAAACAGTTGTTGGATGTGAGTTAAAGTTCTCAAATAAATGCATATGTTGTTGGGAAATGTAATTTCTGTGTAGTGTAGCCCAGATATTGTACCTTGGGAAATACTATGTAAATTCTCTTCGAGTTCCTCCTACTGAATTCAAGTCTTCCATACCAAATATTTTCATAAATTTGTTCAGAAATGCTCCCCAGGTACAGCTTCATTGTTGCAAGTCAAATTCCAGTCCCCACCTATAAGTAATATTTCCTGTTGAAGGTGGAATATTTCTCCCCAACTTTTTTTAAGTTACATAATAGCAGTTTTAGATGGAATGTAAGTATATGCCATCACAATCCTCATCCCTTGCCAGTAGCCGAATATAAGTATATGCCATCACAATCCTCATCCCTTGCCAGTAGTCCCTTTCTACCATAAATCTGTCGTCATTATCTTATTTCCTCCTCTATCAATATTGAAACTCCTGTAACAATTATCTGTAAGTACCGTTTTCCTTTTTCCCTGATATTCTGCTGAATATCAAACCTGAAATCTTTATCAAATTCACATTTAATTTGGTTCCAAATGTGTTTCCTGTAGCATTGCTGTTTGAACTCTGCATTTCTGAATATAATTAAATATTATTTCATTTTTGAATGGAAAAATCTTGGTGAGTGGATGGGAAATAAGAAATGCACCCCAGAGATCACTTCTGTGGCTCTGCTCGACAGGGGCACATGAAATTATCTTTCTTTGGTGGCGTAAGCCAGGGAACCTTGTTGGCTAGGCTTACTTAGGCCCTTGGGCCAGTAGCCTAGCACCTACCTATAAATGCACATGAGGCCATTCACATTGCAAGATAATATGGAAAGTGTCACCATTATGTTAAGAAGCCATCATTCCCACCTGTTATATAAAACAACTTTTTAAAATATCTATTTCCAGCTTTTGTGATATGCACCGACTAATGTTTGGCAAGTTGATCCTTTATACATTTTATTTTCTTATCAACAGTGGAACCTGTGTCACATTTTACAATACTTTTTGTTTGAATGAAAACCCTCAAACAAAAAAAACCTAACACACCCACAAAACCTGTTAACTTAATACAAACACACAAAACTATGTACATCTTCATATGAAGTTTAACCATCCTAATAGGAATGATTGTACCAAATAAACCGCTTCAAACGCAAGCCTTAATTAACTTAAAAGTTGAGGTTAGCCATGCTAAGATGCATGTTGTTACCTGTGCTTCTGCCTACACTAATTTGTGTCAGTTCTTTTTTATCTTTATCCTCCTCCCAGATGTGAAACACAACTTGCATGCTTTTAGAAAACATTAACTTTTAGCTTTGAAGAAGTAGGGCTTTTTATTGCCTTATAAATCAGCTTGTTTCCAAAAAGTAAGAGAGAAAATGTAGTCCTTAGCTGAAGGCGTCTAAAGACAAGCTGAAACATTTATTGCTAAAGGAAAGTGTTTTCTTGTGTACATGCTTATGATTAAAACATATCGTTAGGTTAAGCCAAGGGTCTTAATCCAGACATTCACCACGTAAGAGAAAACCTATCATTTTTACTTCTATTATAATCTATGTACTTTTGTACACCATCCATCACCTCAACAACCCAAGATTACATACAGTCTATTAACTGAAATATGCTTTTTTTATCCTTGTTTAACTTTTTGCATTGTAATGCCCACATTTATTAATACTAAAAAAGAAGAAAGAAAAAAAGGCATATGGTTACATTAGTATCTTTATCACAAACAGGAACAAGTAGAATTTAAACAAATTACAGTACAATATAAGGTTCTCCCGTTCGATTCTCGGCTGGAGTGTCTTCTATGTGGAGTCTGCATGTCCTCCCTGTGGTCGAGTGGCATTTGAAAGACATGCATAGAATGGGTGTGCCTTCATTGAAGGTTGGGCATTGAGATGGCACCTCGGCACTGTAAAAATCTACTGCCAGTCATTAGCGGACCGGAGTTCCGCTGTGGCGACCCCTAACTGGGAAAAGCCAAAAGAAGAAGGAACAAGTAAACATACTTTACTATAATCCATGCAATTTATATTGTGAAGTTTCATAGAAATAGTGTTAAGAACAAAAATTGTTTTACTTAGAGTTAAATTTTTGCTTCCTCTTCCTGTCTTGTTGTTGTCCTTCCAGACATTAATGACATGAGTTGAGGCACATACCTTTTATTTCCCAACAAGTTTAACAAGTCAATAGAACTTCACTCTTTCCACTTTTTCTTGTATAGCCATATTTCAAAAATGTGATTGATGCTTTGCAGTCTCACATTTATTCACAAATTTCCTTATTGTTGGTCATGTTCTTGTTCATCTCAGTCTTCCATCTCTGGACTTCAGTTCAATTCCAAGGTACTCCTGATTCTTCTAGTCAACTCCTGTGCTTTTCTGTGTTTCTCAAGCATTTTGCTTTGGAAAAGGTTTCACTGGCAAAGCATCTGCATGTGCTTTATTATCAGAAGGATGAGAACTAGACTCCCCTTCTACTTGATGGCTCATTTTTTGTTGGACATAATTTTGTATTTCTTCCTTAGCCTGTTCTGCATCAAAAATGGCTGATTCTCCAAGAAGAAAAAAAATTCTAAAGACAGCTTGATACAGCACCTCGAATCTCACACCTGCCTCTCAACGTTTCCTGATTGCAGGAGTAAATCTGTTTCTCTCTTGTCTGGTATACAGTGAGTAATCCTTTTCTACAAACACTCTACTGTCTCCAACTTTTAATACATTGTCCTTTTGCCACAGTTTTGCCAGGATCAACTCTACCTGCTGGTAGGTTTGTATCTTTACTTATAAAGGTCTTGACTACTTTCTCATGGCCAGGTTTGGAGCATACACTCGGTGTGACCTTTCAGTTAATAGTTCCTGCTGTGAAATACCAGTGCAGTTGCTTTATCTGTGCCTTCATAAAATTAATAGTCTATTTCTTCTAGTTTTGCTGGTATAGCAGAAAATTTCAGATTTTTCCCTGGTATGCTCTGTCCTGTAACTCTCCTACTATTTTTTAAACATCTCTTCTTCAGCAGTGTTGTATTCAACCAGCCTTTTCTTATTTTTGACCTCTGATTTTTGGAGTTTTATCAGCTCATCTGAATATCTGTTTAAAGCTTCTTCCATTTTGACCAGCCTTTTGTTATCTGAGTTGATGTACTCCTTCAGTGTTTACACTTATTTTACTCAGCTCTGAGCACATTTGGCTTATTTTTTTTTCTTCTAGATTACTAGAAGTCGTGACTTGCACCAAAGCTGGAGCTTGAACTGCTTTTGCTGAAAAGCTGCAGGATTCTTCCCAGTCAGTGTTTTCTCTTCACCTTTCCTGGTTGCTTTTCTTTTAGGCTATGTTGGTTTCTTCTTTGCTTGCATCCAAGCAGTGTACTAGCTAATAAATGAATTTACTAAAAGTGACAGTTTCTAGCCCTTATCCTTTTTTTCACACTGGGAGAGCTGAAGTTCAGCTTTTGTTTAATCACTCCTTGTTCTTTGTGGTGTTCCACTGCCATCATTTCCACTTCTCCAGGGTAATTCTTCACACTAGAGCTGTTGTGACCATTATTCATGTTGAACCCCATCTGCTATGTTTCTGCCCACTTAGCCAGTGTTTTCTTAAAGTTCCCCATCCTTAGCTGATACACACACATCCTGTGCAATCCCTGCTAGCCCTTTCCCTTATATTAACAATGTACCTTGCAGTGCAAGTCTCTTGTCCTATTTTCATCCATGCCACAGTCCACTGCCTCAACACTGCGGTGATGCTTGTGTGGAGCATAGCCATGGCCGTCTTGATGTCCACAAGAATGGTGTGTACTGAAGCACGCTCAGTCAGCTGTTGTTCTGTATTCCATTAACAAGTTGGATCAGCTGAACCAGATCCTTTGTTCAGGCTGTCAACTCATGCCGACTGCTGTTCAGGAGACTCTTCTCCAAGAAACCAGACAGCATACTCCTAAGTGTTTTTTTTTTTTTTTTTTTTTTTTTTAAACATAACTTTCCCTGCCACTGCTGTTTGACTAAGCAGGTCTGTTGTTTCATGTGTTTATCTTATTTCCCACCCTCTTGCAAGGGATGCTGTCTTCCAATCCTGAGATACTCTTGGCTGGTCAGTAACTTGTTGAAGTCCTCTATGAAGGGTACTTTCAGCATGTTCGCTAGGTTTCTGAGAGCCTGAACAAGGCAGCCCACCATAAGTCTGTGCCTTTTTTGCCCCAGGGCAGCCAGTTTCTTCTGGCCTCCTCCTCCTCCTCCTGTCTTCTGATGTTTATGCACTGTTGGCCACACACTGCTCTTTTTTGCCTTCTGTATTGGCATCCATCCTTCAAATTAGATGTTAAATCAAGGTTCCTTCTGACTGAGTTCATGGTAGCTTAAATAGCATGGAGTATTTTACATAGACTTTTCTAAAGTGTAGGGGCTGCTTTTATTTTTTCAAATTGTACAGTCTCATAATGTCCGCACTTCAACCACAGCCGTATTTCTTATTTCCAACACTGTTTCTTCATTGTAGGTTTTTATACAATAACTCTTCATAACAAATCTTGCTGTGTCCTTCCTTTCAGAAGACAGAGATATAATAGTCAGAAGGTTTTTGATTCCTTTCCTGCATGATGTTTTTCAAATTCTTGCTCAGTTTAGCCAGGTGTACTCTTCTCTCCCCTCTCCCTTTCTGTACTATACCTAAAAAGCCTTTGTTTCCCTTCTTGATGCCTTCACCCAGTTCCCGTTCAGTAAGAATATTTACTTAGTTATGCTTGATTCCTTGTTCTTACATAATCTCCTTCCCCATTCCTTGCAGTCCAGTATCGTATTCCATGACTTTAACTCTGCAGGCCTTTTGCTCTTTTTAGACTTCTTCAGTCCCTGACTCGTTCACAGTCCCTGACTCGTTCACTCCCTTGATTTGCCTCCATTCCCTAAACCTGTTTGACTCTGTCACCCATTATTACATAATCTACTCCTCTAAAACCTTGCCACATAGTCTTTGCCTGTAGTTTCTTCTTGCCACATAGTCTTTGTCTGTAGTTTCTTGCCATCTCCTCTTGCTCAGAGTCTTCACTAATAGTGACTTTATCTGGATATATCTGACGCATACAGTGCTTTATCTTTGCTTTTCTATTATTTAGTATAGTTCACACCAGAATGCTGTAATATAGGATTGTGGTATTCAGTCTAGTAGGATTATACCCCACAGATCTTCTTTGTACCATACTCTTTCTTCCTGGCCTATTTACCAAGCCATGGTGTTCCTTGATTCCCCACACACAAATTGCCTAAAACTTACAGCCTGCCACCTGCCTTACAAGCTGCAGCAAGCTTTACTAAAGATTGGTTTTGTAGTGCATATAAATAAGCCTTGGTGGTGCTGGCATCCCCTCCGTGTGTGTGTGTGTGTGTGTGTGTGTGTGTAATACATATACATGTACACACACACACACATATATATATATACATACATATATATACATATATATATATATATATATATATATATATATACATGCATGCATACATATACACACACAGTCATAGCTCTAAAACTCTTGGGTTAAGAAATCTGGAAAAAGCTTGAACTAAAGGGAAAGGGCCCAAAATAAGGGCAGATTTTAAATATTCCCATTTGTAAACTTTTGCTAGAATGACCAGTTTTACATTGGTATGCATTTTCTTAAGGATAAAAAGTCTGAAACTCAGATTTATATCATTATTTAGTGTCTCTAATCCTCTTGCCAGAAAGCCACAAATTTAACAAGGAACATACCAAAGGTATGAGACAACAATCTGGACATTCTGTGAAAATCTACACCCAATGAAAACTGGATAGCTGAGTTTGGTCTTGTTTGCTATGTAAGCACCTCACTTGCGTGAGTTTGATCTTGTCTGCGCATCTCACACTGCTGAGCAGTGGTGGTCAACATTGGCGGTTATAAACGCAAACACTTCTGCATGCAGATTTTCCCGAAATACTCTGCTGGTGCTGTATCAGTGAGTTCTCGTGATTGTCCCTCACTGATGGGTGATAAATTCAGCAAAGCTGCTGAGGTACCAACACAGATCCTACCCGCTAACCCTTCATATTTTTTGTGCACTTCTCCTGTCCTCTACTTTACCTGGTCCTTCCTGTTCTCTCCCTGTTTTCTGACCACATCAACTTACATAGCATTATGGATGGACAATTTCCCACTTCTCCAGGCAACCTGGTTGACATGGGCATCCTTAGGCAATGTAGCAATTGCCTTCTGTACTCTGACCACCCACTTCTTCTAGTCCACACATATTCATTATGTGCAAGATGCATCTATATCAAGAACTTTCTCACTCACCAGTCAGTTCATCTGAAACTAAGCAGGTTGTCAGCATGCACACCTCACCTCTTGCACCTACCAAACCAACAACACACAAACCTGCATATGTGGAGGTCCTTACCAGATGCTTTCCTAAAAATCAGAGACTTCCCAAACACAAGCACGATTCACATAATACATCCTCTGCAGAAATTAGTACACATAATATACCCCATACTAGTGTCTCACCATTCAAGCCCCTAAGGCATAAAACACAAACAAACATCTTGGTCATAGACATCACAGTTGTGAGACACACAGGTGTCCCTCTCACCATGTTGGATAAGGAAAAAGTCACGGTCGGCTGTCTGTCAGATGCCAGGATCCTCCACATCACCCACGCACTCTCAACAACAGACACTGTTATGACTCTGTCCTATTCCATGTTGGTGTGAATGACATGAAACGTACCTCACTGGACTATACGAAGAGAGACATGACTGAGCTCTCTGATTTATGTGTCTCAGACAGGTACGCCCCTAGCCTTAAACAACATTTTACCTTCCCCCTGAATGATACCTCAATACAAACAAACAATGATTGACTTCAACAATTGGCTTAGTTTGTGGTGTCATTCAGAAGGTATCCAGTATCTTTCAACCTGGGATGACGTGGTCAACAGACCTCGATGCTTTAGAGATGGTCTTCATCTGTCATCCATGGGATTTAGGTTACTGGCTAAGGTTCTTGACAGCCCTGTAGTACCTTCTTTTAGGCAATATCACAAGAACAAAATTCCCAACATAAAATTACCCTGTAAAAACAGCCTCAAAGTTATGCTGCTAAATGCTAGGAGTCTAAACCAGAAACTGCATTCATTGGAAGCAGTCCTCACCTTGTAAGATGCTGACATTTGTGCAGTCACTGAGACCTGGTTTAAGACTGTGGAGAGCACCCCAGCTATACCAGGTTACATTTCCTTCCACACTTTCAGATCACAAACTGGAGGCATGTGAACTAAAGGTGGTGGTGTATCAATATTCATTAAAGATTAAATACACCTCTAGACTGGTTAAACAGCATGATTTCCTTGAATTACTTCAGGTAAAATTGACTGTAGATAAGACCCCTCTTCAGGTCATAGCCAGCTATAGGACCCCCTCCATGAATCAGGACATTGATGCAAGTAGGTCCAGGTTGGCTGAGTGGATCAAGGTACAATCAAACACCCTGGTTTTGGGTGACTTTAATTACCTATCTATTGACTGGGTACGTTGTACATGTTCTAACTCACTTGGCCAAATATTTCTGGATTTTAACTCCCAAGACCTAGACCAGCTGCTTGATACACCTACAAGGGGATCAGACGTCCTGAATCTGGTGCTCATTGACATGGGGGACTGCTGCACCCACCCCTCAGTGTGTGCCATCCCTGATGAGATCTGACCACAAGACAGTCTCACTAGAAGTAACCATAACACAAGGGCGTCCCTTAGTAACAACTAGACTAAAAAACTTCTCCAAAGCAAAATTGCAGCCTCTTACGTGACCACATAAATAGCTTCATAGCCCTCCCCCCACTGATGGAACAGACACCTATGCTGAGTTATACACCAATGCTTTCTACAAGCACCTGTATATTTGTATTTACTCTGCCGTACCTGATGGAAAAAAAAAGCAAGATCTTCAAGGAAAAATAAACCTGCCTAGTTGACAATTGCCATTAATAGGCTATACAATAGGAGAAAGAAATTGCTGTCTAAGAGCAAGAAGAAACCAGTCTCAAAACTGGTAACACTCCCTCCTCAACTTAAACGAGCAAATAAGACTCCTAGTGAACTCCTCTAAAGCTTACTACGAATCCAAATTAGCTTCCCTAACTAAGGATAACAACAAGACAGCGTTCTTTAGTTACATCCGTAACCTCAGTGCAAATCTGGACCTTACCTTTGAACTCATAGTTAATGGTGTGAAGTATACCAAACATGTGACTATAGCAAACCTGGTTCATAGGTAGATACTAGGCTATTGGCCCAAGGGCCTACGTAAGCATAGCCAACAAGGTTCCCTGGCTTACGCCACCCAAGAAAATTATTTTCCTGTGCCACTGTCGAGCAGAGACACAGAAGTGATCCCCGGGGTGTATTTCCTATTTCCCATCCACTCATCAAGATTTTTCTTGAAGAGTGCTAATGAAGAACTTTGCTTGACATAGATGGGTAGCCTGTTCCAGAGTATGGGAAGTCTCTGGGACAGAAATCTATCCCTCCAGCATGTCCTGTTTATTGTGATGACAAGTTTTAGGTCCCTAGAGCGTGTAGCTCGGAGGGATTGGGATTTCTTTAGGTTTTACATGATCAGCAGCTCTGGGTTTGACATAGCTTTATATGTTGGGCAGAGATCGCCTTGGAGTAGGCGATATGCTACGGAGTAAACCTGGAGTTGTTTGAGGTGGTCAGTGTAGGTGGCTGACAGGTTCAGTGAAAGCTTGACTCCCCTGTCCCCACAAGATGTACTGCAAAGCATATCTAACACCCATTCCCCCACCTAGTATCTCCAAGGAGCAGGTCTTTAAATGCCCTCTCCAAGGCCAAAAACACAGCCTGTATGAGTTCAGACATCATCCCAGGCTGTGTTCTACATGGGTTAAAACAGGAATTAGCATCACCACTGGGCACACTTTTCAATCCTAGCCTAAACTCTGGCTTCGTCCCAGTGTAATGGAAAATGGCTACCATCATCCCTTTGCACAAAGTGGGTGCATCAATGGACCCATTAGCCTGACCAGCCTTATCTACATGAATCGTCATGGACCTTATTAACAAAGATATCCAAACACTCAACCCTACCCAGTTTGGCTTTCTCAAGGGGAGATCATGCCTGTTAAACTTGGTGGACTTTTTTGAGACAGTCACCAAAGCCCTAGACGAGGGCAAACCTGTGCATGTAGCCTACCTAGACTTGGTCATGGCCTTTGACACAATCCCCCACTAAGGCATTATTGATAAACTCACTTATCTGGGTATCAACCCATATATTGTCAGGTGGGTTGTAAACTGGCTCTGTGATAGAACTCATGCAGTCAAAATAGGGGACTCCACCTCTTCCAGCAGACCTGTAACCAGTGGTGTTCCACAAGGATCGGTTCTGGGATCCCTTCTGTTCAGAATGTACTTCTCTGAAGTACAGGCTAAAACTAAAGGACTGTGGCTGACAATGTGTGCTAATGACCGCAAACTGTGAGAGCTCATTGAAACCCCTAGCGATGTAAACATCCTGCAAGAAGGTCTTATGCAGACTAATGCCTGATACCAAAGTCATGGTCTTAAACTTAATGCAAAAAATGCATTACCGTCCCCTTCGGCAAGGGTGATGTTCCTGAAAACTGCCCCATCAATAGCAATACCCTAAGCGCACAAGTGCTGCAGTGGTGAGAGATCTTAGCACACAGATGGACAGCAACCTTAACTTTGATCACCATGTCTCCACAGTGGTGAGAAGGGACATTTTTGCATTGCCTTCAGAAAAAAATGCTGTAATTTAAATCAAAAGGTGCTTTAACAAAGTGGTAGTTTAATGGTGTGCACACACAACAAAGTATTAGTTTAAGGGTGTACACACTTATACAACCAGCGTATTTTATGCTTTTCCCCCAACAGAGTTTTGTTTTTCAATTGAACTGTACAGGTTATAGGTCACATTGAAGTGGGAAAAGTTTTGAAATTATTTATTGTGGTCTCATTTTTTATATCGCAAAATCCTGGCATTTTAACAGGGGTGTGTACACTTTTTTTATATCCACTGTACACTTCCCTCAAAGGTCAATAATAGAGTACAGTGCTCCCTTTGGTATGTTCCTTTCCAAAAGATCTGCAGCAATTGGAGAGCCCATAAAAGTTCCTTGCAAAGAAAATTCATGGTGTTCAAGATCTGTCTTGTGCGTTCAGACTGAAACCATTGTCACTTTAATCTGTGTCATACAGACTGCTCAGAGGTGACCTGCACCTTGCATATAGAGCAGTCTCTGACCCAGTTTTATTGGAAATACTGCGCACACGCAAGTCAAATGGCACACGGTTCACTCACTCAAAGGACCTTAACCTGGTATGTGACATCAACAGAACTTGCTGGAGAGACGGATTTGTTTCACGGAGGTTGCTCCACCTTTGGAACAAGCATCCTATCCCTGTTAAACAAAGCCCCTCATTGGCCCTATTTAAGGGTAATTTGGATGATTGGGCGGGTAACCGGAAATTCACCCTGGGGGTTCCATGTGTGTCCCTCTTGGAAAGGGGTAATAGGTGCTGATTTTAGTGTCTGTTTGAACCACACACCCTGGGGAACACAAGTTGAACTTGCCTAGGCTTATAAGGGCCCTGGGACTATTAGCCTAATAACCTCCTGTGATCTCTGACTTGGATGATCATACCCATTTAGTCCTTGTATCAAACAAAGGGGTTGGGAGGGTGGGATAATGGTTAAGGTGTTTGCCTTACAAACACAAGGTGCAGGGTTTGAGACTCACAAGGGATAATTGGCTAGGCTTACAATGGCAGTTAGGCTAGTACTAACCTATGAACCTAATACCCCTCTAATGGTGCTAATTTGAGCCACTTGTGCCCTTTAGTCCATGCATGAGGGCTGCCATCTCCACTTTGGATGATTTTGCCCATGTTCTCCCTGTATCCTGCCAAGCTCCTCCAGTGATGCTAATGTGAAACATTCTAAAAGTCCATGTCTGAATGTGGTGTACCAGAGTAATTCCTGAATATGCTTGTTAGGCAGCTAATTTTTAATATGTTTTTCATTCTGCCAGTTTGCATGTATGCATGCATGCTCAGACCTGGTGGTTACAGAAGTATTGGGCAGAGGCAAACAAAAAGTGGAGATGGCTGCAGACAGAAATGCACTCTAGACACAGAGAGTAATTAGGACACTGTAACCTTGAAGGGAAGGAGAACCAGGAGTCAGCAGAGGCTGCAAGATGTTGCCATACACCATCATTTAATGGTGACCACTGTACTGTGTCATGCCCTACTACATAAAAGAGATGGGCATAAAGCTGTTTTTGCCTCCTTGCTCCATGTACTACCAGCAGGATGGGAAGTTTAGAAACTGGGCACTCCCATCTTTTTGATACTAGCATTTGATCTAGCATGGAATAATTAAAGCTTTGTGGTATAGTGGTTGTTATGTTTTCTTTACATGCTGAAGGTCCTGGGTCCATTCCACAGGTGCTGCATTATAATGGTTGGCATAATGGTTAAGGTGTTCGACTCACCGACACAAGGTACAGTGTTTGATTCTTATCTTTGAGAGGGAAATTGGCTAGACTTAGAATGGCCCGTTAAAGCTGTTAGCATAGTAATTCGCTATGAGCTTCTGAACTTACATGGAATCTAACTATATTAGGGTTCCTATTAAATGACCGAAGATGCATTCTTTCGAATGTATCATGATTGAGCTTGAAAGCACGAAAAGGCAAAATAGCGAAACTGCATATAAGCGAATTCTTTCCCTGGGAAAGAAATCGCTTGACCGCTTCTGTTACTTTGACGTTTTTGTGACTGTAGTGCGATCTCTGAGTAGGTATATTTAAGTAGGGGGTGGGGGGGGCAAAGCCCCCCAGTTTATGCAGTGTTTTTAAATTTTTTGTGTGTTTTTGTTTTGTGGAACAGCAATCCCCCCCCCCCGGAAAAAAATCGCTGTTCTAAGCATTCAAGATTGTAAGCTTTCGCTTACATGGGTTCGATAAATCGTTGTTTTTTTTTTTTTTTTTTTTTTTTTTTTTAAGCATTCGTTGATTTAACATAGACCCACTATATTATGCTTTATTTGCTTTATGAACGCCTTCCATTGTTGTTTGTGTTTATTCTGAATGACACAGCATCAAGTTTTGTTCTGTGTTTTTTTTTTTTTTTTTTTTTTTTTTTCTCTCGCTTGGAAGCGGCATTATTCGCAGTCTGTAAGTTTTGTTTCCTTGTGTTATCTTGCATTTCACCAGTATTCAAGTGCTGTCTTTTAGTTGCATTTCAGAATGTCATTCAGTTAGGTCCGTTCTTCTAGCCTTCTTGTCCTTTAACTTTTTGTAGCCAGACATGCGAAGGGTCAACAAGGTATTTGGAGAGTTTCTCACATTACTTCTCCACAAGCACTAAACAGAAGGTTTAGGATTGATGAAGCTGCTGCTATGTACTTGCATTTTTACACAGTTCTGATGTACCTGTGCCCATTCTGCATAGCTGTGCTTAAAATTGCCTTTATCTTGGGTTCTAGTGCCAGGTCTGGGGACTGGTGTATGTTTTCTTAAATTTCACATTCTGGGCAGCCTAGCAGTGGTTTTAGGCATTTATCTTGATGGCTTATCTGTGCTTTGTGAATTTGAGTGTCCTGGACTGTGCATTGACTGCACTTGTTTACGTTTCTTTATGCTGTACTTCATAACGCCATTTGTATATTGTGTGTTTTTTGTTTTGTCTTGGAAACTACTAATATCGGACATTGCTGATCCCATGGACTCACTAGCTCAACAAATGTTTTATAAAGAAAAAGCAGCTGGTGTGATGAGGATGAATTAACAGTGGGCAAAAGCACTTGCCTGTGAGATTTGTTACAATATGGTGAGCAGATACTGTTAGTATGTGGGGCATGTATGATGCAGGGAGGGGAGGCAGTGTTGTTTGTCTCATTAAGCAAAGGGCAGCATGCAGAGTAGTGAGGTAACTGAAATGCGAGGAAGAATTGATGCTGGTTTCGGTAAGTGGAATGTAAGATGTCATTTTAGCAAATGAACGGGAGTAAAGGTTACTATAGTTAGAAAAGCATAATGAACTCTCCACAGTGCAGTGCAACAAGCACATACCCAGAGCTGCAGTGACAAAACTAGTTAATTCAGTTAACCTAAAATGTGTTTGACAGAGTGTATATACTGTAGTTTTGCTGTGGGGAGGAAGGTTTTGCAGATGTGGACATAGTACCATATTTTCAGTTGCAGCAGATTTTTATACCTTTTTTTAGGGTAACTGTTTTTTGTGCAGTCTGATAATGTGCGGTTTCTTGTTTTGTAGATGAGTCCTTCTCCAACCCTCTGGCTCCTGAAGGCCATGAAGTGGAAAGTCACCGTTCTGTGCAGCTGTAAGTATTGAAGAAACCCATAACTAACCCAAAGCCTCTACTCTGGTGCATTGCTTGTAAGCAGAAGTTGGGAGGAGTGTGTTGCATTGAAGTAGAGCTAAATAATTTGATGTGATTTTGTAGACTGTAAAAAGGAAATGATACAAAAGAGGACTGTGTAGGCAGCTGTGCTTCAGAAGCAATAATAAAATCAGGGTAGCAGGATGACTCAAAGGTGCATTGTGCTTCATGTGCTTGGTAACATGCAGTAAGGTTTTAAAAGATTGCAGTACAGTTAAGGAAACAGGTTCAGTACTTTATCTTGGGTATTAGAACTGTTTTAAGAGGATGTGCAGGAGTAACAGGAAACATTACCAGTATGTGACTCGCAACCTGCTCATCTGGCTCGGTACATTTTATGTAGGTATGTAGCAGGGTATGCAAGAATTGTGTCAGTTCTGAAAACATATTTTACCGTACTTTATCTTCTGTGCACTGTTTTGCATACATAGAATTTGGTTATGAGGAATTGATAGTCTTCTGGTGGTAATTTGAATTGATCATGGCGAATTTATTCCTTGGAAGTGATCAAAACCCATTAAATTGCACACAATATGAGAAGCTTTTATTTTGTCATTTGGACTCTGAACATCAAATCTTATTTCTTCTCTTATGGTCTGTATAGTATTAGTGAGATTATTGAACTCTGGAGGTTCAAGACGTGTTTCTTTATTAATGATGCTAAATGACCTCCCTGTTTATAAATAATGCTGAGGAGCACAGTGGCCCTGTAACAGTGATTACTTCTGTGATGTTTGTTGAAGCAGTCCATTTCTGTTGTTGGCTGTATCTTTTCAGTGTTGCAAGCATGCTGTATTGTTGGGTGAGCTATCACAATTTCACAGTTGCTACGTATTTGGTTTGTAGATGGTACATTTTTATTTCATAAGTATCATTCTGTATCAGTCCATGTTGTTAGTGGAAAGTCCTTTAACACTGTTTAGAAAATGATCTTCTTGCTGCTGGCTTATGTTTAACTGTGTTTCCTCTTGCTGTGTTTTTTTTTTTTTTTTTTTTTTTCCTAGTGAATGCACATCTAATAAAAAGTGGCAAGTTTTGTTCAGCCACTTGCCGAGAGCTTTGTAACACCCTATTTGCTCAAGCAGCTGTAATGAAAAATTAGCAGCCATGACCGTTATCTTTACTGTGAACATATCTGTTCCTCTGAGTCCCAAAGTTTATCTTCCAGTAAAAAAAAATAAATACCCATTATATTGAGCACTGTGCCCTGGTTTCCATACTGGTTTTAGTTTATTATTAAAGCTGTCTTTCTGATCACAGGTAGAAATCCTGCAGGCTGTTGATTCATGGACATTTTTTCTGTCATAGGATCATAGGAGATTAGTAGGCTCCTGGCCCTGAGAGTCTTATAAGTCTAGCCAAAAGTTAAGCCCATGTTTAGACAAGTCAGCACCCGATGCCCTTGTCCAGCAGGGACACTGGTGGAATCCCAGGGGGTATATTTTCTGTTTCCCATCCAGTTATCCAGGTTGCTCAAGAGCTACTCTGCTTGATGTGGAGAGGGAGTCTATTCCATAGATGAGGGAGTCTCTGGGACATAAATCTGTCCTGCCACAAGTCCTGTTGATGTCACAGACCAGGTTGAGGCCACGCGTGCGAGTTACTCAAGTGGAGCTTTACTTGCTGATATGCAGCAGTCCCATCGAGGTGGGGTCCGTGATCTCCTTGTATGCCAGACAGAAGTTGCCTCTGAGGAGTCTGTATGAAACTGAGTAGATAGATAGGGCTGTTTAGCCTATCTGTGTATGGTAGATGTTTGAGGCCCTGGAGTCTCCTGGTGAGGAACCTCTGTGGTCTCTCCAACAGCTGCATTTGCTTTGCGAGGTACATGCCGAAAGGGGCATTGTACTCAATAATGGACCTTTATAAGGGAAGAATACAGGGATGTTGTGACTCCTAGTCTCTGGATAAGATACCCTTACTTATGAGGTGGGCCATGTAGAAGGCTTTCCATACAATGGAAGCAACATGGTGGTCAGAAGTCAGGTTGCTGTCAACCTGGGTGCCCAATTCCCTCTCGACTGATCGCATGCTTAGGACATTGTTATTAATGTGGTAATTTGCGGGGACATCACTCTTCCCAAAGGGGGTGATGAAGCATTTTTTGGTATTCGGCTTGAGGCTATGTTTCTGGCACCAGTCATTTGTCTGAGTGAGACTCTCTTGAAGGATGTCCACATCACTAGGGGAAGTGATGACAGCACCCATCTTGCAGTCGTCTGCCAACTTGGTCAGCCGTAGCCCACTGGTTTTGGCCTGCACCTCAGAAAAGTATATCCCTAATAACAGAGGCCCCAAGACCGAACCCTGGGGCATGCCGCTTGTTATGGGTCTACTGCTTGAGGTGGCTTCCCCTATTTTGACTAGCTAGGTTCTGTTGGTGAGCCAGTTTGCTGCCCATCTGATAAAACTCTCTCAACTAGGCATCAACCAATATGTTATCCATTATGCCCGAGTGGGGAATAGTGTCAAAAGCTTTGGTCAGGTCAAGGTAGGCTGTGTGCACCATCTTCCCCTTGTCCATGGCTTTGGTGACCGTCTCAAAAAAGTTGACCAAATTTAGCAGACATTACCTCCCCTTGACAAACTCAAACTGTGTGGGATAGAGTGTTTGGAGGTTACCAGTGTCCTTGGGTCCATAATGATAATCTGTTCCTTGGCCTTGCAGATCATGCTTGTTAGGCTGATGGGTTTGTAATTTCCTGGATCGTTGGACGCTCCACCTTTGTGTAAAAGGGATGACAGTGGTTGTCCTCCATTCAGCTGAGACAAAGCTGGTAGTCGGGCTTTGGTTGAGTAGGGCACCTAATGGTTCTGCAAGTTCCTGCCTGAGTTCATGTAGGATGCAGCCTGGTATGTTATCGGGTCCCATGGAGGCTGCATTTTCTGCCTTTGAGAGAGCAGTGATGACCAGTTGCCTAGATATAAGGGGACAGGGGTGGGTACTGGGGATGTCCTGACTTATTGGTGAGGGGGACAGAGGAGTGACGTTTTCGCTGAATCTGTCAGCCAGCAAGTTTGCTATATCTGTGTCATTTGTATATGTGGTGTCCTCGACCACCAGTTCTGAATAGATCTGGGTGTTTCCTTTGAAGTTGCAGACATATGTGAGGAAGATCTTATGACTGTCTCTAGTAGATGTGGCCAATTTGGACTCTGTGTGCTTTGGAGGATTTCACTAGTGGTCTTATTTACGTGTTCAGGCTAAGGAGGCATTGCTTCCAATTGGGCACCTGCTCCCTCTTGGTCTTGGACAGCAATTGTTTTTCTTTTGTTATAGAGTTTATTTATTGCAGATGTCCACCAGATAGGTTTACTCTTCCTTGCGAAGGATAATTTAGTCCTGTTGGGTATTCCTTATTCCATGTATCTGTATAAGTGCTTGTATAATGCTTTGATGTAGATTTGGATATTGGTTCCAGTTCCTATGGAGAGGGAGGGGGCTGTGACGCTGTAATCAGCTTTGGAGAAATTTTTATGTCTGATCCTAGCTCGAGGCAGGTTGGTGGAGATGGTGACTTTGAAAGTGACCGCTTTATGGTTGGATCTTACCAGGGAGGATGATACTGTAGGGATGCTGCAGTGGTTACTCCATGTTGGTTAATACAAAGTCCAAGATATTATCCCCTCTTGGGAGAGTATCGACTAGCTGTTGCAAGGCATTTGCATTGACAAAATCGAGGAATCTCTGGGGATTTGTGTTCTGGCATGAGTAATTCTTCCAGTCTGTTTGGGACATTAAAGTCACCCAGGATCAGGATAAAGGGTTGAATCTTGATAGATTTAAACAGGTCCAAGTAGGTGGATTGGGCATCTTGAGTCAGATTTGGGGACCAGTAGCTAGCTATGATTTTAATAGGGGTCTTGTCAATGGTTGACTGCACCTGGAGTGTATCCTGTGCGTCATACTGTTTTACCAGCCTGGAGGTGTGTATGTCTTTAATGTATATTGAAACTCCACCTGCTTTTGGCTTTACTGCCCACAGTTTGGGATCTGAATGTATGATAGGATGAGTAACATAAGGCTGGGGTGCTCTCCGCAGTTTTGACTGCACAGATGTCAGCATTTTCCAGGGTTAAGAAAGCTTGCAATGAGTGCAGTTTCATGTTTAGACTCCTAGCGTTTAGCAGCATGACCTTTAATTTGGCTTTTGTTGAAATTTTTATGTTGGTTTTATCAACCTCAGGACTTTTCCTAAAAAAGGCACTATGGGGGAGGCAAGAGCCTTTGCCTGAAGCCCAGGTGAGACAGATGCAGGCCATCTTTGGCAAAGCATCGTGGTCCGTCGATCGTATCTTCCCAGGCTGTCAGGTACTGGATCCCCCTGGAATGACAACAGAAACTAAGCCAATTGTTAGTCAATCATTTTCTGTTTGTACTGAGGCCATCATTCTGGATGACAGCAGAATGCTGCTTAAGGCTAGGGACATACCTGCCTGGGTCACATAATCAGCGAGCTCAATCATGTCTCACTTCATATAGTCCAGAGAGGTACGTCTCAAGTCATTCATGCCAACATGGACTGTGACAGAGTCATAACAGTACTTGTTGAGAGACTTGAGTGTGTATGTGATATTGTTTATTCTGGCACCTGACAGACAACTAACCGTGACTTTCTCCTTTATCCAGCCTGGTGAGGCACATCTGTGTGTCTCACAATGGAGTCTCCTATGACTAATATGTTGGGTTTATGGTGAAGCCTTAGTGGCTGTGAGACAGGTGTGTGGACTATGTGTGATATGTGGTGTGGAGAGCTGTGGAGATCACATGTATTTTTGCCTCAGAGGTCCCCTTTGTTTGGGTATGTTTATGTGGAGGCCCACCACATATGTGGGTGTGTGTGTTGGGTAGGTGGTGTTTGAGGTGTAGTGATTGTGTTGACAACCTTTTTGGTGCCAGATATACTGGCTTGAGGGGGACAGAGTATGGACTCCCAAGTTCCTAATGTAATTGCATCTCTCACAAATTGTGTTCCTAGGTGGTGGTAGTAGATGGTTGTCCATGTACATGAGGCATTTGCTACACTGTCTCAGGATGCCCATATCAACCAGACTGACAGGAGAAACTGTAGGAAATTGTCCAGCCATATTTCTTAGAATCTGAGGGAGAAAAGCCAGGGAGAGCTAAGGAGTGGGCCTAAAGCCTTAAGACTGTAGAATAACCCTTAATTTAGACAGGCTATAAATAAACAGTAATAAATGCAACAGAAAAGATGCAGTTTAACATTTAAGAGAACCAGCAGCAAATAGTAGGAAAAAGCAAGATGAAGTAACAGAGTAGTAGAAAGAAACACAAATACAGAAAAATATAAGCAGCTGAATAAAGTATTTTTTGTTTTGTTTATTTATTTTTTTTATAAAGTAGAAAGGGAGAGAGCAGGAACAGCAGATAATTCAAGGTTAAAGGGCTGAGGGGTTGGGCTGAGGGGGTTGGCCTTCCCAAATGATCTCTGTATTAAGAGGATTGAGCTAATGAGATGGTACTGGGAGGAGTGTCCCAAATCAAATTTACAGTAGGGGTGGGCATCTGCAAAAGCCACTAACTTTAAGAACACAACAGCAATTGGGTAGGAGAAAAATTTTCAGCACAGATCAGAAAGCAAAATTCGGTCAGCAAATATATAAATAATTCAGTCAAGCAAAAATAGACAGTGCAGAACAGTTAAAGTGCAAAAAGATATACTTATCAGCTCTATATATCCAGATTGTTTGAGAAGCACTCTGACAGGCACAAGGAGATTCTAGCAGTGATATACCTGCTTAGCATCTTAAGAACAGGCATTTCTTAGTGTTTTGAAACAATTGCATTGTGGACTGGGAGGTGTGCAAAACTGAATTTCTCCATTCTTAGCTTTTCTGTGATCATAATTGTCTTTTCTCTTTTATTAATAGAGTAAACTGATAAGAACAAAAATGAGTGGATTAAGCAACAGAGCTTATTAAACATATGAACAGGCTTAATATTAATACATAGGCTAAAATCCCTGATATAATTAATTACCTAAGTGTTTACAAAATAAAAGATGTAGAGAGCATTTTTCTGACTGTTTCTTTTTGTGGAAGGTATTGTTTTATGAATGTTTTAAGAGAATATTCATTTTCCAGTAACCCACTTTATCCTTTCACATGTGGTGGGGATGCAGGAGCCCATCACAGCAACCAATAGTTATAAGGCTTTTTTTTTTTCTTTTCAACTCCTACTGTCTGTCAGCCATCGGACCCCTCCCAGACAGTTGGCCCATACATTCCCCTTCACTGAATTTGGGGGCAACCAGGAAAGATCATCATTAGAAAGCCATCGGGGGCAATCTGAAGTTTTTCTTTTTTTCCCAACCCTAACTATGCGTAGCTGTCAAAAAGTAGATGAATTCAGGTTTTGCTCACTTCTGGGCCAGAATGCAGTTGTTTTAAGGGATATGATTAGCATTTCCATGAGTCCATTGTTTTTTAGAAGATGCCCCCCCCCAAAAAAAATGCTAATAAAAATAAAAAATGTGTCAGTGTATAACCAGCTAATGCCATGTTTGCTTCTTATTTATCCTTGTTTACCAGGTTAGTGCCACTTGCTAGTAACCTCTCTTCAGGGGAGACCTAAGGTGGTATTTATTCTACTAGGGAAATTTGGCCAGGACATCAGGGAACTTACCGTATATGTGGGGAAATGTGACATGATACAAAAAAGTGAATTGAAACCTGTTATAATTGTAACATAATTTGACATTTATGGGTGGATTGTAAACATGAAAAAAAAAAGAAAATGAACAAAGAGAAGACATTTTAGTAGTAGTAGAAATAGAAGAAAAACTAGCTGACAAAAATAACAGTAAAGAAAAGGGTTCTGAAATAAGTTATAAAAAAAGACATAAACTGGGAGTTAATAAAAGGAGAAAAAAGAACTTCAAAATAAAGTGTAAAAAGACAGGAAAAAGAAAATTTAAAGGGGGTAACTACAAAACAAAAAGGAAATGGATGGAAAATAATAGATAAAACTAGTAACGAGGGGGGTTGTTTATAATGGCTAAGGATTGTCACATTTGGAGTGGGAATTGGCTAGGCTTAAAATGCCCTGTTGGCTAGCTTAGTAATTTGCTATGACCTTATGAAAACATAAATCTAAGGAAAAGGGGAAATTAAAATTTCATAGTGTTTTCTGTAAATATGAAGAGTATTAAGAATATAGAAAGAAGAATAGGGATTTTGGGGTATTGTAATACATGTGATACAAGTGTAATTATATTGGAAGACAATATTTTTAACAAATGAAGAAAGATTACAAACTGAGAAACTATGGGACAGAAAAATAATATGAAATTTGGGGAATGAGAGGTGCTGTAATATAGCCATATTCTGTATAAATACTGTAAAGATATTGGAGTGTATTTATTTAACATTTGTTTACCGCGAAAGTCTTGACACAGGTCCATTTTCAGTGGAGGCCTGGGGAGAAAAGCTCCAACAATATGGAAAACAAACATTTTACCACAAGAAAATTACAAGTACAGCTCAACAATGAAATTACACATGACACCTTGGCAATTTTAACAAAATTTTGTACATCAAAGAATATATGGTATTATACAAACTAGACAAGCATATATATTAAAGCACACTATATTTTTGAGGAAGACTTGAAATGATTTGAGGTAAAAGATTAAGTATATATAGGGAAGGAAGAAGGCATAATAGGATAGTACTGTAAAGTGTAGATCTAAAGAAAGTCAGAGAGTGTGTATAAAAAAGTGGAGAATATAGAGTTAGTCAGGTGGGTAGCAAGGGCAAAGCCAGGATTTTTCTAAGTGAGTAAATAGTTTTTTTTTTAAAATTGTACTATGGTTGTTGTGTCTTTCGGCTTTTCCCGGTTAGGTCGCCACAGCGGAACTCTGGTCCGCGAAAGATTGGTAGTTGATTTTTACGTGCCGAGTTACCAGCCCTGACGCACAACCTTCAACGAAGGTATGCCCATTCACACATGTCTCCACGCAGAAGACGCTGTAGCTGAGAATCGAACCGGACAGCGTCTTACTGTGAGGCGACAACGCTACCGCAGCACCACCACCGCGGATCTAAATTATACTATGGTAGTTTAGCAAAAATGGGAAGATTAACCATTATAGAATTAAAATATAAATGACAAGTATGTAGAATTGTAACATTATATGATTATACTGAGTGTAAAGAAAGAAAGCTTACTTCATCAGATTTTACACTATGTAGTGATCGAGGAGACTTTAATTGTGGTTTAAGAAGCAAGCATGAAAAGAAAAGAAATGATATAATAAAATGTTAGACTTTATAAGATGCAGTAAGTTAAACCTTTGGGATAAAAATCATGGACTAAAACAGGGTGCATGAAGAACTGAAATAGATTATTTTCTAGTATCAAAAGGTTTAGTTATAAGAGAAGATGTCGTTGAAACATGTAAAAATAGGAAAAGGAATAAAAAGGATAAATGCAAACGCATGGAATGGAGAATGAAAGAAATTAGTAATACAGTTAAAGAGCATGTTACTGTGAGGACATTTTATAAAAATTGATCTGAATGCTAATATTTAAGGAAGAATATAAGAAATGGTTTTATAGTGCCAATATGATGTGAGAAAAGTAGAAAAATAATATAAAAGAACATATAAAGATGCATTCCAAGATTTAGAACATAATAGTTTTTTGGCAAAGAAAAATAATAATGTAATGTAGAAAGTACAAAGAATTATATGAAAGAAATCAAGAAAAAATACAAGAATTGTCAGCAAAAATATTTTTTACAAGGAAGAAGAGAAGAAATATGTTGCTTAAGCAGATTAGTAAAGGAAGAGGATAGTGAAATGAGAAGTAAAACTGTAAAAGGTGAAATAGAACGTGGGAAAAGATTATAAACAGTGTAGTGCAATATGTGCAATAAATGTTTAAATTAAAAAAGAAGGTAGTGAGAAAAATGGAAAGTAAAAAAATTAACAGAAAAGGGAGTAAAGAGTTGGAAAAGGAGATTTTAAATGAGCTAGTTAAAGTATTAGGACAGGTAAATATAGATTTGGCTACAGGAAAGACTATGGGCCGGATTCACGAAGGCTTGCACGGAGTCTAAGAGTAGTGTAAGACTCCATGCAGCCTTCGTGATCCAGGAACAGCCCAAAGTCCGTGTAAGAGTCAAGCTAAAACGGCTCTTACACGGAGTGGGCGTGGATAAGCTAATCACCTCACTTGCAGCCGAATAGCATGCAAATGAGGCTGATTAGGGATCCAGGAAGCCAAGAACAGCCCGTGTAAGAGCCGTGTTAGCTGCAGAAATGTACTCAGTTGACAACTGAGTACGTTTCTGCAAACACAGCAATGGAGCCATGTCAGCTCCAAATAAAGGGTGCATATGTTATAGGCAGCATGCCAATGGCCAAATATGTGGCCATTGGCAAGGTAACCCCATGCAAATATATGAAAAATATAATTTTTTTTTTCGGCAATTGCCGATGTGTAAACCCAGCGCAGCCCCGCGCAAACAGGCTGCGCTGCATAGAACATAAAAACGAAGGTTTTAAACCTACAAATGTAGGTTTTATGCAATACATGGAATGTCAATGGAGGGACCAGCAGAGGAAAACCAACATGGCCACCGTGTAGTGGTTGCTAAGGGGGGAAGCTGAGTCTAAGAGATGTAACTAAGCATTAGTAGGCAATCTGATGCAAATGAGTGTAAGGATACTGAATTCCACTGTCACATAGCAAATGAGCACATTCTGAGTAGTGTAAGAGTTACATACGGGGAGGAACAGAGTAGGAGATAGGTGACATCACAGGGGAATGGTAGAAAGAGATGCAGTTCATTGGAGGTAGAGTTACATGACAGATGTCAGACAGATATCAAGGAAAGAGGTGTGCCACTAAGTAAACATGATAAAGTCAAGAAATGGAAGGTGTACACTGTTGCCTACACCAAAGTTTCTTGCTGGACGTATGCTTGCGTGTGCAGCGCCACAAAGCGAAGTAAGGCGGTGTCTGGCGTTTAAGACAGTGTGCGTGTAAGGCAGACTGAGCATGTGGGAGCATGTTGGGAGATGTTTAACACCGTTTGCTGGCGTGCGCGTTTAATCGAATAAGCAGATCCAAAACTGTGTAAGTATGTGTGCGCGCGTGTAAGCCACTGTGAGCGTGTTTCTGCTGGTTTGCACACGGCTCCACCCTGAGGAAACGGAAAGGAAAAAGGAAGCAACAGATGTACTAGGAAGTTAGCAGGGAATACTGCTGGAGCTAGCAGGTGAAAACAATTAGATGCAGGCAATTACACAGGCAGAATACTAGGCCAGCCCAGCACTTAAAACTCTGCAAACAGCAGTGCAGAATGTTTCTCTGCAAGACAGGAGTTAAGTTATCAGAAGTGAAAACTGAAAAAGCTGAACTCGGAGCAGAAATGTTAGGGGCTGCCATAGCTGTCATAAGGAGACATAGGCGACTTGCTGAGGGTGGTGACAATGCAGATGGTGCCAGACAACCCGTAGTGAGGAGACGGAGAAGAGTGTACAGGCCCAGGGTCACCTACCATGGATTACATGAGCTGGAGATAGTAGAGCGCTATAGAGTGGACAGAGACCTCCTGCAGCAAATAGTGGAGCTGTGCAGGCCACGCCTCACACACAGAACCAACAGAGGGGAACCCATCCCAGTGGAAACCAAGGTATGTGTTGGCCTAAGAATACTAGCAACAGGTACCTTCCAGAGACCAACTAGCGATATGATGGGGATATCACAGGCATCAGCTTCCAGGGTACTGCACCAGTTCCTGGATGCCATGTCAGCACATGTCGGTGATCATGTATACTTCCCCAATGCCCGTGAGGTATTGGCCAGCAACATGCGTCTCTTCCAGCAAATAGCGGAATACCCTGAGGTAGTGGGTGCAATAGACTGCACGCACATACGCATCAGCACCTGCCGGTGAGCGGGATAGGGCATACATCAACCGCAAGGGCTTCCCCTCCATCAACTGCCAGGTCGTGTGTGATGCCCAGGGCATAATAATGAATGTGTGTGCTGGCTGTCCTGGGAGCTACCACGATTCCCACATCTGGCATTTGACGCAGCTGTACCAGACATTTGCCAATGGGGACATCCCACACGGACACCTAGTGGGGGATGCAGGATATGCACTGGAGCCGTGGCTGATGACACCCATCAGAAACGCACACACACCTGAACAGGAACGCCATAATGAGGCACACGCACAAACACGTAATGTAATAGAGCGTGTGTTTGGGCTGCTCAAGTCACGGTTCCGGTGTCTGGACACATCTGGTGGAGCCTTGCAGTACACACCAACTACATGTACCCAAATTGTCATGGTATGTGCTATGCTACATAATATGATCTTGCGAAAACAGCTGCAGAAGGACCAGCATAGGGCTGGGCCAAACAGCCCCCCACCATCACCAAGGCCACCACAGGCACAGCGTGACTCTGAGGAGGAACAACCTGAGCCTGCCCCAGTAGGCAGAAGGAGGCGTGCCCAGTATGCCCTGGCCTTGGCAAAGAGGCAACGCATAGCACATACATTGGCTCAGTAGGAACCTTGGGAATGATACCCCTCTCTGACTCACTCATATAGTAACAGGGATGCCTAACGTGACACAACCTGCTCACAAACATGTACAGGGAAGTGTAATATGTGCATCCGACAGAGGCAGCCCTGCAGCACC
Source organism: Protopterus annectens (assembly GCF_019279795.1). NCBI lineage: Eukaryota > Metazoa > Chordata > Ceratodontiformes > Protopteridae > Protopterus > Protopterus annectens. Next base: position 1,081,248,454 of record NC_056733.1, read on the forward strand.
ACCTGAGGCATGAATGCTATGTGTTAAGTAATGTAACACCAAGTACCATATGCACACCTGAGGACCCCGACTAACATCCTACCCTCAACAAGCAGCATGCCACAACATGACAACAAGATGATGAAGTGCAACAATTGACTGAAGTATTGCAGTTAGGCAAAGGGGACCCAATGTGTGCCAGTCTGGGATGACATGCTGAGCATGACATGATGCACCACCTGCTAGGACTGGCGTGCACCTATCAGTGCAGGCCGTATGGATACTGGCAAAGGCTGTTGTCACGCACAGTGTGCCCTGAATAGGTAAGGCTCAAAACACAAACCTATCTCCATAGGTACCAGAAGGGATAAGAATAAGATAAGGGATAAGTTCAAACAGCAAGATGCATGCAGTCTAAGCCCACCCAGTATGGAGAATGTTGATAACTGTGCTGTAACAGAAATCTGAGGCAAGGCTCACAACAGCACCCTAACACTACCAGGTTACACCTCATACTGTGCTGTACATCCTCAAAACTTGGAACAAGCTACAAAGGAGGGTGACTAGCAAGAATTGTCAAGGATAACCACACCCCATGTTGGTACCACCACAAAAAGCAGCATGGACTAGCCATGCTCAAGTAACAGTGGCTAAAACTGCCCCCCAGTTTATAGCCTGCTACAGACTACTGGCCCAACACCAGGAACTGCATCCGGCCCATGCTGGAATGCATGAATATATCAAGTCCTCCAAACCACATTATATTGGGCGACTGCAAATACCCAGACACATAGACTGGGAGCATTATACCAGCTGCAACAGTGTAGGACAAAAGTTCATTGAATCCACAAACCAAAAGGCCCAGGAACAACGTACCACCCCCACAAGAGGGGTAAGCATACTGGATGTGATAATCAGCAACATGGGTACGGGATGTCAAGATGAGAAGTGTATTGCTCACTGGTAAAACCAGACCATATAGTAATCACACTGGATATACAAATCCTGACCACAGTCCCTGGCCGGAAAACCACAGTGGAAAACATGTGCTAACTTGTCCTACACTGTTGCAGCTGGTACATACAACCAGCTTATTGGCCTAATGGTTAAGGTGTTTACCTTACAGACACAAGGTGCAGGGTTTGATTCTCACATGGGGTAACTGGCTAGGCTTAAAATTACCTGAAAGGCAGGTAGCCTAGTACTAAACTATCAACTATGAACTTAGTTGGGAGGGTGGCCTAATGGTTAAGGTGTTTGCCTTACAAACACAAGGTGCAGGGTTGGAGTCTCACAAGGGATAATTGGCTAGGCTTAAAATGGCTCGCAAGGGCAGTTAGCCTAGTACTAATCTATGAACCTATGAACCTAAGCAATATTTGCACACCTCCAAACTGATGTGGAATCCATTAAAGGTCCTGTGCAGGTGCAAAATATGGGCCACACCTCAGAACCTGTAATACAGCCATTCCATGAACACTGCCAGGAATGCTTGGATTATGCAGTCCCAAATTAAAACAAGACACAGTGCCTAAATCTGGCATGGTGGACACCAGCCATAACCAAAACATGCAAGAGAATGAGGAAGCTACTACATGATAGAGCAAACATGAACAATGAAGTAATTACTGATCAGTAGTATGGCAATAAAATCTGTCCACACATGCAATCCACTAAGGCCAGCCACAACAAGTGGAATCTGTGAATCCTGAGGGAATGTTACACCTGCCCCAAGTACACAGACAACCCCCAACTCCACCCAAGAAATACAAATATATGTGAGAGATGCAACCATCCATCCAAACCGGAGGCAGAGCTCCCTCAACTCAGTACACCCAAAACAAGTCTGTGGTGTGTGTGGTTACCTTCTCCTACTAACACATACCCACATAGACCTATCACAACTGCAAACCAAACACATAAACACAGAAATACATTCCCGGAGTCAGAAATCACAAACACAGCACACCAACAGAGGCCACTAAAGCAGACACCCAATGCCTCCAAACATAGCACATGCAACACATAGCACACAAAGCTGGTGTGCCAAACAGTCACAGGCCAGAAGGAGAAACAACATGCCTGATACAGTTGTAATAGGTGACTCCATAGTCAGACACAGTGCTGTCCCGCACACCAGACTGAACAAGGGAAAGGGTACAGTAAGCTGCCTGTAGGCTGCCACAATATGCCACATAACAGAAATATGTAGGTCACTCCAAAGCAAATAGAAATATGATGCAGTCATAGTCCATGCTGGTGTGAATGACCTGAGATGTACTGCCCTAGACTACATGTAAAGAGACACAGATGAGCTATCCGATTATGTAGTCCAGGCCGGTATGACACTCACCGTTCGCAGCAACCTACCCTTACCAAGAATAATGCCACAGTACAAACACGGAATGATCAGTCATAGCAAGTAGCACACTTACTGGTGTCATTCCAAAGAGGATCCAATGTCTGTCTGCTTGGGATGTCATGCTTGACAAGCCATGCAGCTGCCCTTGGGATGGCCTGCACCTGTTACCCCTGGGCGTCTGAATATTGGATAAGGCCTTTGCCACCTCCATACAGCCTTTTGTAGGCAAGGCTGAAAAGACTGACCCACCACCCGAGAAAACATAAGTGGGAAGAAGCATAAGGGAAATGCTGACCAAAGCCAGATGTGTACACCCCAATATGCATGCTCCCGAGGCCATCCCCAGAATAGAGAACATCGATGTCTGTGCAGTGACAGAAACCTGCTGCAAGGCTCCTGACAGCACACCAGCACTACCAGGTTATACCACGTACCATGTGTCATGGCCCCAAAACCTGGAACACAACATAAAAGGAGGTGAGTATCCATAGGCAGCACAGACACCCATATGTCCAGGTAACTGACAATGCACAAGGCAGTGGAGTTCACCCATGTGCAACTAACTGTAGGCAAGACTGCTGTGCAGTCTGTAGCATGCTACAGACCGCACTCTCACACACAATAACCCCCCCAACCGTCCTGAAGACACTGGACAGTATGAATGTCCCACCAAATACCAAACAAGGTACCATGAATTACCACATAGGTGGTAAACCATTATGTATGGAAGGAGTAACCAGGGACCTAGGGACACAAGTGGACAGTAACCTGTTATGTGACACCCACATTGCCAATGTGGCTAGGAAGACTGTCTACATGTGACACCGTATCAGGAAAGGAGTCACATCTACGGCAACAGAGGTCACTGTGCCCCTATACTTTTCCCCAATCACACCCATAATCCAGTACAATGCCTCATATGGGATCTACCTTACCTGACACCTGCAGCAGTTAGACCGCAAAGGTACCTCACCAAGAGGATAAAGTGTCTCACATATATGTCATATGCTGCCTGGCTGTAGACACCCCAGCTGACTCCAGTCACAGACTGCCCACACAGAGGCATTGCATGCCTGTTGTAGGAGGCCATGCCCAACACAGGAGTAATGGACATGCTCCACCCCAGACAACACATATCCATTGGAGCTGCGAGTGAGAGATGTCTACCTCAACAAATAATGAAATAGGATGTGCCGGTGGGACAGATACATAATCCAGAGGCTCCCCACACCCTGGACCAGAATCCCACTCCATGTTAGGCAGAGCCCCTCACTGACACTGTTCAACAAGAATCTTGCCAAGTGGATGGATGATTGTAGAGTTACAGTGCGGGTCTTCACTGTGTCATGTCCAGACAGAGGCACAGCAAAGCAAATCATAAATGGCCATAATATCCACATAGCAAGGGGTCTCAAAAGCCACACACACTCTGGCTAGGCTAACAAATGCCCAGGGTGGATAGCCTAGTATGAACCTATGAACCTATGTAGATACAAATTGTACAGGACACTAAGGATAATCCCAAGGCTTACACAACTGATGGTAGGAGCCATGTTGGGAATTCACAGATATGCCCTGAATCACACAAATACCACAAACACACACACATATTGCCAACATACATCCTGACAGGTGCAGTGCAAAGCCCCACCCCCACGAATGCAGAATATCTATCCCAGCAGACTGCTGGCCCCTGACATTGCAGATGCTGAGGTAACAGACAACATCTCCAAAGCAAAACACACAGCAGCAATGGTATGAGATGGTGTCCTGGGCTTAGTGCAACATGGAGTCTAAGATGAATGGAATGCCAAACCACACTACTGCTCAATGTCAGCCTTACCACAGAATATGTACCCAAAGAGCATTGTACAACAACAGTGGTCCTTCTCAACAAAGGTGTTGCCTGAATGGATACTGAACAGTACTACCCCAGAATCCTGAGAAGCCCAGATTGCACAGCTATGGAAAGGATCAGCATGTACCACAGACATAAGGATGTTGGGGACCTACTGACACGGACCCAACCCAGTGTGGCCTTCTCAAGTGCAGATCCTGCCCCTAACCATGTTTGACTCAATTGAAACAGTCATTAAGGTCATTGATGAGGGCAATGTGCTCCACACAGTGTATCTGGACCTTGCAAAGGCTTCTATACAATACCCTACATGTTCAGTATATATAGGCTCACCAGCGTAAATATAAACCCACATGTCAGTAGAGGGGTTGCAAACCAGACCAAGGACAGAACAGACATGGTCAGACATGCTTCAGCCATGTCAGACTACAAACCAGATATAACTGGCATCCCACAAGGCTTGTCCTGGTATCTCCCTCGTCTGGCATATATGTCCCATAGGTACAGGCAAACATGGAAGGACTGTGTCCTAACATGTTTGCAGAGGACTACAAACTGCTCACCACATATGATCCACCAGCTGACACACACATCCCACAAAAGGGCCACATAGAAACAGACTACTGGTGCCATAGCTATGTCAGCAAGCTAAGTGCCGAAACGTGTATAGTCAACCCCCGTGGATATACAGTAAGTGCCCACCAATTACCACATAGGTGTTAACCCATTATGTAGTTAACATGTAATGAGAGACCTGGGGACACAGGGTGATAGATATCCTGCATTGGACAAACATGTGCTGTAGTGTTTACAGAAACATACCATATACCCACCTAATCATGAAGGCTGTCAGATCTACATAAGGGAAGGTCATTGTGGCTTTGCAGTCATCCTGCATCCATGGTACAATCGACTACAATAGCCCCTGTGGGATGTACCTCAGCAGACACCTCCATCAACTGTAAAGTCCCCAACAGTACCTCATCAGGAGTATCCTACAGCCTACACAGATGCCATGTGTTGCCTGTGTTGCTGGCATCAATAAACATGCTGCACCTAGTACAATCTGAATGGCAGTGAGCTATGCACATGACAGACCTGAACCCCAGCACTGACTTACATAGGACAAGCTGTACTGTGTGATCCATAACACAGAAGCCACTCCCACCCATGAGTGAACCCTCAGCACAGGCTACCCATAGAGTCACTTATCAATCTTCCTCAATAGGAATCCTGATGGGTGGACGGGAGATGGTAGGTTTATCCTGGGTATCACTGTCATGTCACAGGTAGACAGAGGCACAGTATACTAACCATGACATATGTCATGGCAAACTCCTCTTACAATGTGTGTTGAAGGACAAACACACTCTCCAACTTGCATTAGACATGGACTAGGGCACATCGCTAGTGTTTGCAATTGTACACCTATGTTGTGGAATACACTAACAATGTTGGACAAGCCTGGTGTAAGTAGTTCATATCTGAACAGAATGCAACATGGTCAGATGTACACAACTGGCCCCAACCAGGCTGTTGTGCCCACTATCGAAATGTAAAGCAGTGATAGCAGTAAAGCCCAGGATACTGTCCACCACAGTCAAAGTACTACCAGTACACTATACAGTACTACAGTGTTAGGTCAGTGTGAAAGGATGTTGACAACTGTATGCAAAGTATCCCATGCAAACACTGCAGGCACAGTATAATCCTGTTGTGTTCACACACAAAGCAGTTGTACAGTAACTACACAACATGACACACAACCCACAACCATAAACGGGTGATAGTTTGTGAAGTTCACACACATCCCCAAATGTGGTGGGCTGCAGAGTCCAACATATGGAATGCTCACACTGGGCATGCTCACACACTTTGACAACATGCCATGGGAAGGCTGAACTGGGCATGCTCACACACTTAGTCCAAATCTTGGTTTAGCAGTTGGACACACATATCTGGTATTGTTATGTGTTATGCCAGGAACCAACCACATTACAGCAGTCTGCCCAGTGCACACAGTTAAATGACTACAGAGACATACGTGATATAGTGGATCCCTCCCATATGCAAACATTTTCCACAGATGCAGAAATTGTTCATACCAACAGGGAATGCTATGGCAATAAAGATATGCAAACAGTCTATCAGCAACAAATAATGTGCATTTGACAATTAAACATAATGGTGTAGAGGTCAACACTATGCTGTTTGCCCTAGGGAATGACAGCTTAGCCATAGTGTGCTTGGTGTCTGCCTCCCCACAGGATGCACATTCCCCTTTCCAAACACAGATGATGTCAGCACCCTATAAGTACAGCAGGAGAAAAGAAAGTTCCCAGTAATCCGAATAGCGCGCTCTGCTAATGCGTCCGTCTCAAGTGTCATTACATAGTTAGGAAGGGGTTTCAAATCCTGCAAGTGCTCAGTGTGTGTGTGTGTGTGTGTGTGTGTGTGTGTGTGTGTGTGTGTGTGTGTGTGTGTGTGTGTGTGTGTGTGTGTGTGTGTGTGTGTGTGAGAGAGAGTGAGTGGGGATGGTGTGTGTGTATGTCTGTGTGAGGGAAATGTCCCTTTTGGCAAATAGGAAAAGACACTACAGGATGCCCATTCCCTTTCTAAACACCAATGATGTCAGCACCCTATAAGTACAGCAGGAGAAAAGAAACCTCCCAGTAATCCGAATAGCGCGCTCTGCTAATGCGTCCGTCTCAAGTGTCATAACATAGTTAGGTAGGGGTTTGAATCCTGTGAATGGCAAGTGTGTGTGTTTGTCTGAGGGGGGTTAGTGTGTGAGGGAAATGTCCCTTTTGGCAAATAGGATAAGACACTACAGGATGCACATTCCCTTTTTAAACACCGATGATGTCAGCACCCTATAAGTATAGCAGGAGAAAAGAAACCTCCCAGTAATGCGAATAGCGCGCTCTGCTAATGCGTCCGTCTCAAGTGTCATAACATAGTTAGGTAGGGGTTTGAATCCTGTGAATGGCAAGTGTGTGTTTGTCTGAGGGGGGTTAGTGTGTGAGGGAAATGTCCCTTTTGGCAACTAGGTGAACAGACTACAGGATGCCCATTCCCTTTCTAAACACCGATGATGTCAGCACCCTATAAGTACAGCAGGAGAAAAGAAACCTCCCAGTAATGCGAATAGCATGCTCTGCTAATCGTCCGTCTCAAGTGTCATAACATAGTTAGGTAGGGGTTTGAATCCTGTGAATGGCAAGTGTGTGTGTTTGTCTGAGAGGGTTAGTGTGTGAGGGAAATGTCCCTTTTGGCAAATAGGATAAGACACTACAGGATGCACATTCCCTTTCTAAACACCGATGATGTCAGCACCCTATAAGTACAGCAGGAGAAAAGAAACCTCCCAGTAATGCGAATAGCGCGCTCTGCTAATGCATCCGTCTCAAGTGTCATAACATAGTTAGGTAGGGGTTTGAATCCTGTGAATGACAAGTGTGTGTGTTTGTCTGAGGGGGGTTAGTGTGTGAGGGAAATGTCCCTTTTGGCAACTAGGTGAACAGACTACAGGATGCCCATTCCCTTTTCTAAACACTGATGATGTCAGCACTCTATAAGTATAGCAGGGGAAGAGAAAACCCCCAGTAATGCAAATAGCGTGCTCTGCTAATGCGTCCGTCTCACGTGTCATAACAGTCAGATAGGGGTTTGAATCCTGCAATTGGCAAGTGTGTGTTTTTGGCTGAGGGGGGTTAGTGTGTGTGAGGACAATGTCCCTTTTGGCAACTAGGTGAACAGACTACAGGATGCACATTCCCCTTCTACACACTGTTCAGCAGACGGCCATGGCTCTGGCACAAGTCTTTTGCTATGATGCCCCTTTGGAAGATGCTTGTGTCAGCTGGGGAGTCGATTATGGTGTCCAGTTTGCAGTCATCTGCATATTTGGACAGCCACAGTTCATCCGTGTTGGCCTGTACCTCCAATAAATATGTACCAAACAAGAGGGTCCCAGGACTGAGCCTTCTGGGACACAACCTGTAACTGTTATGGGGTCTGGCATGGCTCCAGCAATGCTAACCATGTGGGTTCTGTTCTTGAGCCACTGTGCAATCCATCTAGTGACATGGGGGCTTATATTTAAGCTGGTGAGCTTCCCTAGAATGCCCAAGTGGGGTATTGTTGCGAAGGCGTTTGCAAGGTCCAGGTAGGCTGTGTGAACCACCTTCCCTCGGCAATGGCCTTGGTGACTGTAGCAAAGAAATCAACCGGCTACACCGGTAGTGCTGGTGTGCTCTCAGTAGCCCTGAACCAGGCATCTGTTACTGCACAGATATCGATGTTTTCCATGCCAAGGAGTGTTTTGGGTGCATGCATCTGGAGGTTTAGACATCTGGCGTTGGGTAGCATTGCTCTTAGTGTCTTATCCCTTGTGATACCTATGAAGGTGGGTTTGTCATTTGAGCCCTGCCTAACATAGGCACTATGGGGGTAGCAAGAGCCTTTGCCAATATCTGATAGGCCAGGGGTGACAGGTGCAGGCTGTCCCTAGCAAAGCAGGTAGATCAACAGAAGATGAATGTGTGAAGGTGTAGTGCCTGTGATTACTTAGCAGTAGCATATATGACTGCTCACGTGGACACATGCCAGGCAGGTCATATGCACTGTGTCACAGGCAATGTACATGTGAACAGGTCAAACAGTGGCAACCTGTCAAGTGGGACATGGCCATACATATAGTAGGCTATGCAGATGGCACTAGGAGTCCACAGAAGCTCTATAACTATGCATCGCAGGTGTGATCGGTATTCCAGGGTAATTGCAAGCAAACATGCATGCAAACAAAGATACAGTGAACAGGGCTCCATGTAGTCCATTGTACAACAAACAAGCTGTACCAGTTCCATAAGGTAACACTGCAAATATGCAGGCACTATGCACATGTACATGGAAATACACAGGTCAGATGGCTAGGGTCCAGTCTCCGTGCACACAAGTGTACGGAACATGCATGTACTGTCAGGATGTAAAATAACTGGATAGAAACCCATGTGCCCATACCTGCAGTAATACACATGTCAAATAACAGACACTGAGCCTTCTCTCAGTGGTTCCATACTTCGTAGGATGTATGCTCCCTGGCCTGCCACCACAGTATCCCTGACATATATGGGGACTCTCCCTCCTGTGACAGTTAGTTATGTGTGTTGGGGCTGTCTAGCATGGTATGAGATGTGTGCATGCAGTGCTAGGGTGCTCCTGTGTGTCCTGTACCAGTTGTGTAGTTCTGCACACATATCAACATCCTCAAACATCTGCATTGCAGAGTCTAGTGTGGGCAACATGCCACTTGCAATTTACATGTCCATCATTGTGTATTACTACATTCATTACCCTATCCCTGTGCTACCTATGTATGTAGCCTTCTGTTGACATCATTACCACCAGTATGCCAACATGTGCAGATGATACACTATGGTACTTACCATGGGTGTAGACAACAGGACATGACATTCACACAACTACTGCATCAGGCATGCTGTGATATACCCACAATTAATTCAGCACACAGTACTGTTAACAACATGATACTATTACTACACATCTATGTGGTCACCCTGTGCATCAGCAACATGTTAACATGTACCTGCACAGTTGTTACAGATTGCAGGAGGTGGCACAGTTTCATCATATGCACAGGGTGTGAACTTGGTATGCCTGAGTCAGCCACCCATACCACCAATTGACATGTATGTGTATGTGTGTTGGTGAGGGACAGCAGTAGAAGATGGGGCAATGTTGATGCAGTGTGTGCATGTATGCAGTAGCCCTAGGTGTTGTCAATTTGCATGTGTCTATGGATGCACACAGTTCCACCTCATGGCTGCCATATACTGGTGTTTGTGGACAGCCACAGACTGTACCTGCCAGGTCATACAGATCAGTGTCTCTGGCCACGGACACGGTACCTGTGCCTTGCAGGGGTGCTACGGACCATATCCGGTACAACCCAGACTGGGTACTGTCATCAGAAGCAGGTGTTCGTTGACTGGACACAGATCCCTGTCAGGCCTGGCCAGAGCCACGTGCACGTGGTCTCCTGGGGCGGTCTGATGACAGCACAGACCCAGCATTGCTGGGGCTGCTGCTGGCACTACGGGGGCGGCCGCGGCCCTGTTGTCGTCCGTGCCGACTGCCAGCTGCTGCTGTTGCTGGCATACTGCCACGTCGACACCTCGACCGCCCACCATCACCCTGGCTCATGGACATGTAGTTGTGGAACCGGTCTAATATGTCCCCACAACGTCTGTCTACGACATCGGTGAAATCACGGATGGCAGCCGCAATGTCACGCATACTGTCAGTCATGGCTGTTCGACATGCTGCCAGCTCCCTCAGACCCTGTCTGGTGTACCGTTCCATATGTGACTGTGCCTGCATGACAGTCCGAAACATAGCCGAGGTTGTAAGACCTCTGTGGGCACGTCTGACAGGGGCAGTACGCCATGGATGCTCCCACGAGAACCCCTGGACATCTGTCTGTGTGGTACCATCTCTGGGCCATGCCCATGGCTGCTGTGTGGGGAAGCATGTGCCACAGATACCACATTACCCTGGTCAATGCCCACTGTATGCTGTCCATCACCTAGGGACACTGGTGACAAGGGGTGTATTGGCAGGATAACTGT